>NC_030418.2:34977984-34980484 GCF_001660625.3 Ictalurus punctatus
GCAGGAAATTAGCTTGTTTTATTGTCAAAAAACATATATATTTTTTTTATTTAAAGCCTGACCTCATGGTGGTGTTCATGTGCAGTCGACGATCTTTCCAACATGACTTCTGGATTCCGATTTTGCGTGTTTTTTTTTGTTGTTGTTTTTTTTTTAAACGATGGTACGTCATTCTTCTTTAACGAACGACTTTGTAACCCGTGGTGGTATGAGAGGAATAAAAGACTTTGGGGTGGTGAGAGTAACTGTGTCGTCACACCTCCCCGTTATTGATCATTTTCCCATAACAGCAACACTAAGCATTTCATTCTTTATTCATTTATACCGTTTGTTTGTTTGTTTATTTATTTATTTATTTATTATTTAATCAATGTTATATTGTAAGACGGCTCACATCTATTTAGTTCTTGCAAATAACCCCGAAGTAATCATCTATTGTTGGAGCTAGGTCTGGTTCTATGTAACGCCCAACAGAATTGAAGCATTTGATGTGAATCTGTGTTTCTGTTTATTCTGTATATTAGTTAATACTTGTAAAATAACGAAATATAAAAACTGACATGATTTCTGACCTTACAGCAGTGTGTTTTTTGTTGGTTGCTGACACATTACATTTTCAGGTCTAGCATTTACTTAGGAGTACTCTGAAACACGGTTTCCACGGTTACAGCAATAACGAGAGAGTTAGCATGGTAAGGTTCGTAAATCGCCGCTAATAATGATAAAGACATTTATTTCTTCTCGAACCTCAGTGTTTAGCTCTGATTGGGAAAATGTGCGAAATTAACAAACACAGGATGTAAAAAAAAAAAAAAAAGAAGAAGAAGAAGGTGTGTGTGTGTGTGTGTGTGTGTGTGTGTGTGTGTTGGCTTCCTCCATGAGTATTGGTAATTCATCGTGACCTGCTCTCTTGGCGCTCGTTCGGCTCGTCATATGGCCCAGTAGGAAGGCGTTATTTAACACACAGTCATGATGTGCATTGCTAATTCGTCTCTGAAAAAAAAAAAAAAAAAACAAAACCATCATGCTAACACAGTGCCAGAAAATTAACCTCAATTAACGAGGGCAGGAGGGGTGTGTCTGGATCGGGTCGCTTCAGAACGGAAAAAATTGAAATGTTGTTCGAAACTCTCTGGAGCCGGATTTATTGTGGTTATAGCGGGACATGATCTCGCTGACACGGGACCGGACCGGACCACTAATCACGCTCGGTCATTTCGTCTCAGAAAGGAGGCTGGGGTTTTCTTTGAGTTCTTTTCATTATTCAGAAATTATTAGCATAATTTGTACTAGAGAATTCATCACATTCTAAATATAACAGATATTAACCTGTATGCTACATTTTTAGAAGGAGTTCCTGAAGGGTCGCGCTACATGATGCGGAAAATGTGTTTAATTGTTGAAGGGATTTTGGGGACGGTTTATAGCAAATGTGTTAATATATACATTTATATATTTATAATTAATCTATTTCATATTTAAATATAATTTTATATATATTTATAATGAACCCTTTACTGTGTGGTGTTGCCATATGGCAACAATTAATGTCGCTCCATTTTTAAAAAAAAATTTTTATAGCCAATAATACAAAACTATTTTCATATGTAACTGGTAAAAGGGGATTTTAACTTTGACATAACAAAAAAAATTACCATGTCACATGACCAGGAAGTGCTGTTTGGACTTCCTCTTCTGTAATCTGTAATGGCGCGGTGAAGGTCTTCATCAGAGGGCCGACAAAATGTTATAAATATTTCAATATCTAGGCGACACTGCATGAAGGAAACAATGTAAACACTATCCGAGATGAGTCAGCTTTTATTCTTTGTCATTTAAAGAAGTTTATATATCTGCAGTATTCTGTTGGACGGTAAGATGTCATCGTTGCCGTACGGCAACATCCTGCGATAAAGGAAGTGTGGTGCGTGCGTTCATGGACCGAGACAGGCGGCGCGGCAGACGCCGCTCTCGGCTCTCTGACAGTGTATTTATATTTTATATTCAAAGTAATAGAAACATTGTCGTTTCAGACATTTTAGCCATTGAGGTAAATGCGTGTTCTGTTTATAGACTGAAACAATGTCAACATTGTGTTTTTGATATTTTATAAACAACGGACATTTTAATAATCATTTGATGATCTTTAAAAACGTGTAAAGAATTACATGGTCCCTGCGCACGTCTTAGAAATCTAGAAAAATCTGAAATGCTGAGGCTTCGCAGAGCAAAACCAGGCAAAATCCTGATGTCTGAGTAAGAGGTAATAAAATAAACATCCAAATCTGTCAGTTTAAACCTGCCTTTATATCTTTTATTTTATACACAGTATAACGGGATGTTTATGAATATATTTTTGATAAAAACATTAGAACATTAAAAATGAAATTATCAGGGATATACAACGTCTGTAAAGTTTAAAATCTGTACTTATGTTCTTTTTTTTATTTTATTTATTTATTTATCTATCTATTTATTTATTTATTTTTTGCCAGTATTA
>NC_030418.2:34987984-35010484 GCF_001660625.3 Ictalurus punctatus
GTGTATGGTTAGGGACTAGTGTTTAGGGTGTATGAAATAGAATTTAGGGTGTAGGGTGTAGGGTGTAGAGTGTAGGGTTTAGGGTGTATGGTTTAGGGAGTAGGGTTTAGGGTGTATGAAATAGAATTTAGGGTGTATGGTGTAGGGTGTAGAGTGTAGGGTTTAGGGTGTATGGTTTAGGGAGTAGGGTTTAGGGTGTATGAAATAGAATTTAGGGTGTATGGTTTAGGGTGTATGATGTATGGTGTAGAGTGTAGGGTTTAGGGTGTATGGTTTAGGGAGTAGGGTTTAGGGTGTATGATGTAAGGTTTAGGGGGTAGAGTGTAGATTTTAGGTTGTATGATGTAGAATTTAGGGTGTGTGGTTTAGGGTGTATGATTTAATGTTTAGGATGTATGGTTTAGGGAGTAGGGTTTAGGGTGTATGAAATAGAATTTAGGGTGTAGGGTGTAGAGTGTAGGGTTTAGGGTGTATGGTTTAGGGAGTAGGGTTTAGGGTATATGAAATAGAATTTAGGGTGTATGGTTTAGGGAGTAGGGTTTAGGGTATATGAAATAGAATTTAGGGTGTATGATGTAGGGTGTAGGGTGTGGAGTGTAGGGTTTAGGGTGTATGGTTTAGGGAGTAGGGTTTAGGGTGTATGAAATAGAATTTAGGGTGTATGGTGTAGGGTGTAGAGTGTAGGGTTTAGGGTGTATGGTTTAGGGAGTAGGGTTTAGGGTGTATGAAATAGAATTTAGGGTGTATGGTGTAGGGTGTAGAGTGTAGGGTTTAGGGTGTATGGTTTAGGGAGTAGGGTTTAGGGTGTATGAAATAGAATTTAGGGTGTATGATGTAGGGTGTAGGGTGTGGAGTGTAGGGTTTAGGGGACACACTATGAGATACAGGATTGTTAAATGATGGTGTATGCTCATTAACATAGCATTTTGTATAAAATAACCTTTTAGCCTTTTATCAATTATGTTGATCTGACTGTGTGTGTGTGTGTGTGTGTGTGTGTGTGTGTGTGTGTGTGTGTGTTATGTAATACGCAGTCACATCCTGTCCTCATTAGCTGTCTCTGTATCCAACACACTTCCACTCAGTCACATTTTTGCAGCTGTGTTTTAACTGAGAGACTCAAATGTGTTTCTTAGGAGCTCATGAGACACGGCTAGGAATGCAGCACGCACACACACACACACACACACACACACACACACACACACACACACACACACACACACACATTGAAGGAAGTTAAGAAGGTGTGTCCTTCTTGTCTGTCAGTCACAGTGAAAGGCGTGGCCTCTGTACCTATCAATCACAATGAAGGAGGCATGGCTTCTGTACCTATCAGTCACAGTGAAAGAGGCGTGGCCTCAGACATTAGTATGATAAGCTGTTTTAGGTCCACAGAAAAGAACTATTCACACACACACACGCACACACACACACGCACACACACACACGCACACACGCACGCACACACACACACAGTAATTTCAATGTGTCTCTTTTCTACTCTTTTGTGGCTCCATCACTTTTTGTACTCTGGTACTCATAGTGAAGGGATAGAACTTTACACGGTACGCTATCGGTACCTCACTTACGCTTCTTCTGGACTACATTGTTTCTCCACTCATCCCTCGTTCATCTCTCGTTCATCCCTCACTCATCCCGTGTGCTGGAACACACAAATAATCACACAATGAAGTACGACATTTTTTTTTTGTTCTGTTCTTTTTGTCTTTCTTTGTTGATTGCGGTGTCCCAGACTAACACATGGACCGGCAGTGGAGAGATCAGTCTGTACAGGAAGTTACCATGATTGCATGATTACACACACACACACACACACACACACACACACACACACACACAGACGGCAGCTGCTTCAGCTTTAATCCTAGTCTTTAAACAATGTTTATAGAGGGGTCAGTGGTTACAGGAGCATGGCTCAAACTTAAATATCACACACACACACACACACACACACACACTATAGTTTCCAAGTTAGTTAATACTAACTCTCCATCTATCAGACGCTCAGAGAGTTGCAGACGCACTCAAGATGTTTCTCTGTGTGTGTGTGTGTGTGTGTGTGTAAGACATCATTAGTTGCTAACCGTGTGTGTTTAACACATTTAAACTCTGTCACCTTATTTCACAAGTCTGTTTTAATTGACAGACATGAGTGTGTTTCTAAGCAGTCCTGAGACATGGCTACGAATGCAGCGAGCACACACACACACACACACACACACACACACACACACACACACACACACACACTATACCTCTGATTGTCAATCAAGACTCATTAGTCATTAGCAGGCTAAACTAACATCATTCATTCCTCTCTGTGAGACGAGGGGAAGGAGGGATGAAGGGAGAGGTGGAGGAGTGTTAGTGCTTCACTGACCATCTGGATAAGGTTGAAGCCAAACGCTAATGAATTACTGATTAAAATTAATCACAGATTAAAGCTAACACACTATCGATCTGCCTCTCTGTTACATAAGCAGTGTGACACTGAAACTCAGACGCAGAGAGAGAGAGAGAGAGAGAGAGAGAGAGAGAGGATGAAGGGATCGAGAAAAGAAAAAGTAAAAGGAGGTGAAAAAAGCTGGAAAGGAAATAGGAGAGGGAAAACAGGAAGAGTAACGAAGAGAGAAAAAGAGAGACGGAAGATGCAGGTAGAGAGGAGAAATGGAGAGGAAGAGAGAAGAAGGAAAAAAGAGAGAGAGAGAGAGGGAAAAGATAACGAGAACAAAACATACAACACACTCTGTGACCTTTCCTTTATCACCGCCAATCTGTTTTGTAAATATTAATTTATTCATGAGCTCGCATCTGTTCATTTAAAGCTGCACTCTGCAATCTGAGAGCTGTAAACGAGCGAAAGGTTAACCGACTGATACACTGAGAGAGAGAGAGAGAGAGAGAGAGAGAGAGAGAGAGAGAAATGAAGAGGGAGAGAACGATAATAGGAGAGCAAGAAATAAAGAGTAAGAAAATAAGGGAAGGTGGAATAAGAGGGAACAGAAGGAAAAATGGAAGATGGGAGAAATAGACCGAGTGAAATGAGGAGTGAGAGTGAAAGGAAGGAAGAGAGAAAGACAGGACAAATTAGAGAGGAAGAAAAAGTGGAAATGACGCTGGAGAAAGAAAATGAAGTAACACAGAAGTAAACGAAAGGGTGGAATAAAGATAGGGAGGGAGAATTAAGGAAGGATAGAGAAAAACAGGGGAAAAAAGGGTTATGGAGAGGAAGAATGGTGAGAAGGAAATGAAAGAAAGAAAGAAAGAAAGAAAAAGAAAGAAAGAAAGAAAGAAAGAAAGAGTAATTAACAATGAGAAAATGATGGAGAAAGGCAAATCATTAAAAAGGAGAGCAGGAAAAAGAGAAAAAGAAAAAGAAGAGCCAATAAGAAAAAAGTTAAGAGAAGAATAAAGATGAGGAAGATGAAGCAAGAGGGTGAAAGAGAGAGAGAGAGAGATACAGCAAGTGTGATGGAGATAGAGAGACAGACACATAGAGAGAGAGAGAGAGAGAGAGAGAGATACAGCAAGCGTGATGGAGATAGAGAGACAGACACACAGAGAGAGAGAGAGAGAGAGAGAGAGAGAGATACAGCAAGCGTGATGGAGATAGAGAGACAGACACACAGAGAGAGAGAGAGAGAGAGAGAGAGAGATACAGCAAGCGTGATGGAGATAGAGAGACAGACACATAGAGAGAGAGAGAGAGAGAGAGATACAGCAAGTGTGATGGAGATAGAGAGACAGACACATAGAGAGAGAGACAGACAGACAGAGAGAGATATAGCAAGCGTGATGGAGATAGAGAGACAGACATAGAGAGAGAGAGAGAGACAGCAAGCATGATGGAGATAGAGAGACAGACACATATATATATAGAGAGAGAGAGATACAGCAAGCGTGATGGAGATAGAGAGACAGACATAGAGAGAGAGAGAGAGAGAGAGAGAGAGAGAGAGAGAGAGAGACAGCAAGCATGATGGAGATAGAGAGACAGACACATATATATATATATATAGAGAGAGAGAGAGAGACAGCAAGCGTGATGGAGATAGAGAGACAGACACATAGAGTGAGAGAGAGAGACACATAGAGAGAGATACAGCAAGCATGATGGAGATAGAGAGACAGACACATAGAGAGAGAGAGACACACATAAAGAGAGAGAGAGAGAGACAGCAAGCATGATGGAGATAGAGAGACAGACACATAAAGAGAGAGAGAGAGAGAGAGAGAGAGAGAGAGAGAGAGAGAGATACACTGTATAACAAATCCATCAATAGTATGGCAGATTGAGTGTGTTAAATGTCAGTGTGTGAGGGTATAGGGAGTAAATAACACACACACACACACACACACACACACACACACACACACTGTGTGAGTTTATGAGGACGAGGCGGCGTCACAGTGGACGGATTAGCAGCGTGTGTAAAGAGCATCTCTTACACTCATCAATAAACACACTGAGACACGCTGAGAGAATGAGGCTGAGAGCAAACTCCACAATAAACTGTGTCAGAAACACACACTTTACACCACTGACACCAAATGACACAACACTGTACTACACAATACCACACAATACCACACCACTGACATCATACTACACCATACTACAACCCCTGACATCATACTACACCATACTACAACCACTGACATCATACTACACCATACTACAACCCCTGACATCATACTACACCATACTACAACCACTGACATCATACTACACCATACTACAACCACTGACATCATACTACACCATACTACAACCACTGACATCATACTACACCATACTACAACCCCTGACATCATACTACACCGTACTACAACCACTGACATCATACTACACCGTACTACAACCACTGACATCATACTACACCGTACTACAACCACTGACATCATACTACACCACACTACAACCACTGACATCATACTACACCATACTACAACCACTGACATCATACTACACCACACTACAACCACTGACATCATACTACACCACACTACAACCACTGACATCATACTACACCATACTACAACCACTGACATCATACTACACCATACCACAACCACTGACATCATACTACACCACACTACAACCACTGACATCATACTACACCATACTACAACCACTGACATCATACTACACCATACTACAACCACTGACATCATACTACACCATACTACAACCACTGACATCATACTACACCATACTACAACCCCTGACATCATACTACACCATACTACAACCACTGACATCATACTACATCACACTACAACCACTGACATCATACTACACCATACTACAACCCCTGACATCATACTACACCATACTACAACCACTGACATCATACTACACCATACTACAACCCCTGACATCATACTACACCATACTACAACCACTGACATCATACTACACCATACTACAACCCCTGACATCATACTACACCATACTACAACCACTGACATCATACTACACCGTACTACAACCACTGACATCATACTACACCGTACTACAACCACTGACATCATACTACACCACACTACAACCACTGACATCATACTACACCACACTACAACCACTGACATCATACTACACCATACTACAACCACTGACATCATACTACACCACACTACAACCCCTGACATCATACTACGCCATACTACAACCACTGACATCATACTACGCCATACTACAACCACTGACATCATACTACACCATACCACAACCACTGACATCATACTACACCATACCACAACCACTGACATCATACTACACCACACTACAACCACTGACATCATACTACACCATACTACAACCACTGACATCATACTACACCGTACTACAACCCCTGACATCATACTACACCATACTACAACCACTGACATCATACTACACCGTACTACAACCACTGACATCATACTACACCATACTACAACCCCTGACATCATACTACACCACACTACAACCACTGACATCATACTACACCATACTACAACCCCTGACATCATACTACACCATACTACAACCACTGACATCATACTACACCATACTACAACCACTGACATCATACTACACCATACTACAACCACTGACATCATACTACACCATACCACAACCACTGATATCATACTACACCATACTACAACCCCTGACATCATACTACACCATACTACAACCACTGACATCATACTACACCATACTACAACCCCTGACATCATACTACACCATACTACAACCACTGACATCATACTACACCATACTACAACCACTGACATCATACTACACCACACTACAACCACTGACATCATACTACACCATACTACAACCACTGACATCATACTACACCACACTACAACCACTGACATCATACTACACCATACTACAACCACTGACATCATACTACACCATACTACAACCCCTGACATCATACTACACCATACCACAACCACTGACATCATACTACACCACACTACAACCACTGACATCATACTACACCATACTACAACCCCAAATCCAAAAAAGTGTGTAAAATGTAAATAAAAACAGAACGCAATGATTTGCAAATCTCATAAACCCGTATGTTATTCACAACAGAACACAAAGACTCCGCCTCTCTAAGATCCTCTTTTATCCCCAATCATCTCACTGACCTGTTCCCAGTTAATCTCCAGCTCTTTCTTTTCACTAACACTTACTTTCCCAGCCTTTTGTTGCCCCGTCCCAACTTTTTTGAGACATGTTTCAGCCACCAAATTCAAAATGACCTTTTTTCCCCTTAAAACGGTCCATTTCCTCAGTTTAAACAGTGAATAACATACGGGTTTATGAGATTTGCATATCATTGTGTTCTATTTAGATTTAGATTTTACACAGCGTCCCAACTTACTACACAATACTACACAATACTACACAATGCCACAATACCACACAATACTACACAATACCACACAATACCACACAATAACACACAATACTACACAATACTACACAATACCACACAATACCACACAATACCACACAATACTACACAATACCACACAATACCACACAATACTACACAATACCACACAATACTACACAATACCACACAATACCACACAATACTACACAATACCACACAATACCACACAATACCACACAATACCACACAATACCACACAATACTACACAATACCACACAATACCACACAATACCACACAATACCACACAATAGTACACAATACCACACAATACCACACAATACTACACAATACCACACAATACCACACAATACTACACAATACCACACAATACCACACAATACCACACAATACCACACAATACCACACAATAGTACACAATACCACACAATACCACACAATACTACACAATACCACACAATACCACACAATACTACACAATACCACACAATACCACACAATACTACACAATACTACACAATACCACACAATACTACACAATACCACACAATAACACACAATACCACACAATACCACACAATACCACACAATACTACACAATACCACACAATACCACACAATACTACACAATACCACACAATAACACACAATACCACACAATACCACACAATACTACACAATACCACACAATACCACACAATACCACACAATACCACACAATACTACACAATACCACACAATACCACACAATAACACACAATACCACACAATAGTACACAATACCACACAATACCACACAATACCACACAATACCACACAATACTACACAATACTACACAATACCACACAATACCACACAATACTACACAATACCACACAATACTACACAATAACACACAATACTACACAATACCACACAATACCACAATGTCTGTGAAATCAGACAACAGAGGAGAGACTGTGTTAGATCAGACAATGGAGGACAGGGTGTGTGTGCAATCAGATGGCAGAGGAGAGTGTGTGTGAGATCAGATGATGGGGAGAAAGTGTGTGTGTGTGTGTGTGTGTGTGTGTGTGTGTGTGAGGGAGATCAGACAATGGAGGAGAGAGTGTGCGTGAACTCAGATGATGGAGGAGAGAAAGAGAGAGAGTGTGAGTGTGTGTGTGTGTGTGTGTGTGTATGCGTACATGTGAGTGTGTGTGTGAGCGTGCATGTGTGTGGGTGTGTGTGTGCGCGTGTGTGTATACATGTGTGTGTGTGAGAGTGTGTGTGTGCGTGTATATGAGTGTGTGTGTCTGTGTGTGAGTGCGTATGCGTGCGTGTGTGTGAGTGTGAGTGTGTGTGTGTGTGTGTGTGTGTGTGTGTGTGTGTGTGTGTGTGTGAGTGTGTGTGTGTCAATGTGTGTGTGTATGCGTGTGTGTGTGAGTGTGTGTGTGTGAGTGTGTATGCGTGCGTGTGTGTGAGTGAGTGTGTATGCGTGCGTGTGTGTGAGTGAGTGTGTGTGAGCGTGTGTGTGAGTGAGTGTGTGTGTGAGTGTGTGTGTGTGAGTGTGTGTGTGAGCGTGTGTGTGAGCGAGTGTGTGGAATGAGCAGGGAGGATGTTTTGATCTGTAAAGCGTGAACAGTGTCGAGTTCCTGTTCAAAGCAGTGACTGGTGTGTTGTAGTTGCTCTCGCAGCCTCATTCGCCTCCGTTCCTCTCACACACTCATTATCTCGGTTCTCGGTTCTCTGTTCTCGGTTCTCTGAGCTGTTCCACTGATCATCAGAAGTAAAAATAAAAATAAGAAGTGCAGTTGTCTGGGAGACCGGGAGCTCCGGGAAGTGATAATTACAGTAATATGTAGGGATCGTTTGTGCTGGTGGGCGTGGCCTATTCCACAGGTGGCCTAATGAGATCGTGCTTACAAAGGAACTCATCTAATTAAAAAAAGGAGAAGAAAAACTTTCAGACAACAAACGAAGGGTTCTGTGGGGATGATCTGCGGTTCCTGATCTGGCTGCTGAGGCTCTACAGTCGTGGAGAATCTCTCACTTTATCACAAGAATATTCTAGAATATTGGATTTAAAATGTGCAAAATGTAGGGTTTAAAAAGGGGCGGATAAATAAACAAACAAACAAACAAACAAACAAATAAATGAATACATTTTGGAGGATGACCTGTGAATTTGTTTTTCATGTCCTGTGTCCTTTCCAGTTGAATTCAGTTTGTATCTTGAAGGAAGGAAGGGATGAAGGAAGGGATGAAGGGAGGGATGGGGGGAGGGATGGAGGGAGGGATGGGGGGAGGGATGGAGGGAGGGATGGAGGGAGGTTCAGGCACATCAAAGAAAGAAAGAAAGAAAGAAAGAACAACAAATTGAAAGAACGTGAAAGTGAACACATATCTGGTGTGTGTGTGTGTGTGTGTGTGTGTGTGTGTGTGTGTGTGTGTGTGTGTTTAAAATGATCTCTTTATTAAAATAAGTTTCAAACCATATCTGTTCAATTTTAACATCAGCACAAAGCCACACCCACTGATGAATATGTAAACGAGGGAGAGTTTAAAGTGTTGTATGGCATGTTTTCCTACTGTGTGATGGCAAGTGATGGAATTTGTATTTGTGTGTGTGTGTGTGTGTGTGTGTGTGTGTGACTCCTACTCTGTTCTCACCCCCGACCCTGTCTCCTTCTCCCACCCCGTGTGAGTGTGATTAGTCGCCTCTCGGGGCATGCTGGGAAATCACCTGCTCGGTTTAGCGCAGCGTTAGCGTGGATGTTAGCGAGGCGTGTATTCCGTTATTCCTGTGCTGCGCGCTTCGTGGCGCGGCGGGACTCCTGATTAGAGCGAGTCGAGCTGCGTTTGTCCTTTATCATCACTCCGTGATCGTTGTTTCGCTCGGATTTTTCCTGACAGCGCCACAATTATCTCGGATCTGCATGACGTGCACCGGAGCAGAAGAGCAGGTCCCATTTAAGCCCTTCTTTTTTCTACATATTTCTTTTTTTCTTTTCGGGCTTTCACTCAGGACGAGCCCTTGGACCGAGAGCAGCGGGGAGTCGCGGTCACTCTGAATGAAGCGGCTTATCTCTCTCTCTCCCTCTCTCGCCCGCTCCCCCGGGTCGCTCCGGGGGGTCTACCCCAGTGAGGAGCAGTGGCAGCTGATCCTGCCCCCCTGCTGCTCCCTCCTCCGTCCGCACTCCTCCACCCACATCATCCAGATTGTGCGAAAGCGGCATGAGGCACAAACACACAAACACACACTGAGAGAGAGAGAGAGAGAGAGGATAAAATATCGAATGAAAAGAAAGAGAGAACGAAAGCGGGATACGTTGGTAAGAATTAATTGGGGAGAGAGATGTTTAATATTTAATCAATTAGAAAATGGGGAAAAAATTAATATAAAATAAAAAAAATCAATCAATACAATTTAAATGCATTTATTTGTTTGTTTATCTCTGTTCAGTTCTATATGGACACTGAGCTGTAACTGGATATAGTCATGGCAGTAAAACTTCCTGAGAGAGAGAGAGAGCGGGAGAGAGAGAGTTTGAGAAGGAGAGAGGAGAGATAGGTGGGAGAAGGTGTGAGACAGACAGGGGGATAGACGTGAGTGGGTGAGGAAGAGGGACTGAGAGAATTTGGTTAGCGGGTGAAGCGGAAAACAAATAGAGTGGGAGAAAAAAAGGGACGAGAAAATGGGTGTGAGAAAGAGAAAAGGAGGAAAGAAATTCAGAGAATGAGGGTGAGAAAGGAGAGATGCAGGATAGAGAGAATAGGAGAAGGAGGGAGAAAGAGACAGAGGAGAGAGAACGTGTGAGTGATTTTCCGTGATGAGATGAAGGAGAGAAACACTGATGAGTTCCCTTTCAATTCTTTCCCTTCATGTTTCCTGATTTGGGAAAGACAACAATTCCCTGATTTAGAAAAGATAAGAGTTCCCTGATTTGGGAAAGATAAGCGTTCCCTGATTTGGGAAAGATAAGAGTTCCCTGATTTGGGAAAGATAAGCGTTCCCTGATTTGGGAAAGATAAGCGTTCCCTGATTTGGGAAAGATAAGAGTTCCCTGATTTGGGAAAGATAAGCGTTCCCTGATTTGGGAAAGATAAGCGTTCCCTGATTTGGGAAAGATAAGAGTTCCCTGATTTGTCAAAGATAAGAGTTCCCTGATTTGGGAAAGATAAGCGTTCCCTGATTTGGGAAAGATAAGCGTTCCCTGATTTGGGAAAGATAAGCGTTCCCTGATTTGGGAAAGATAAGCGTTCCCTGATTTGGGAAAGATAAGCGTTCCCTGATTTGGGAAGGATAAGCGTTCCCTGATTTGGGAAAGATAAGAGTTCCCTGATTTGGGAAGGATAAGAGTTCCCTGATTTGGGAAAGATAAGCGTTCCCTGATTTGTCAAAGATAAGAGTTCCCTGATTTGGGAAAGATAAGCGTTCCCTGATTTGGGAAAGATAAGCGTTCCCTGATTTGGGAAGGATAAGAGTTCCCTGATTTGGGAAGGATAAGCGTTCCCTGATTTGGGAAAGATAAGCGTTCCCTGATTTGGGAAAGATAAGCGTTCCCTGATTTGGGAAAGATAAGCGTTCCCTGATTTGGGAAAGATAAGAGTTCCCTGATTTGTCAAAGATAAGAGTTCCCTGATTTGGGAAAGATAAGCGTTCCCTGATTTGGGAAAGATAAGCGTTCCCTGATTTGGGAAAGATAAGCGTTCCCTGATTTGGGAAAGATAAGCGTTCCCTGATTTGGGAAAGATAAGCGTTCCCTGATTTGGGAAAGATAAGCGTTCCCTGATTTGGGAAGGATAAGCGTTCCCTGATTTGGGAAAGATAAGAGTTCCCTGATTTGGGAAGGATAAGAGTTCCCTGATTTGGGAAAGATAAGCGTTCCCTGATTTGTCAAAGATAAGAGTTCCCTGATTTGGGAAAGATAAGCGTTCCCTGATTTGGGAAAGATAAGCGTTCCCTTATTTGGGAAAGATAAGAGTTCCCTGATTTGGGAAGGATAAGAGTTCCCTGATTTGGGAAAGATAAGCGTTCCCTGATTTGGGAAAGATAAGCGTTCCCTGATTTGGGAAAGATAAGAGTTCCCTGATTTGGGAAAGATAAGCGTTCCCTGATTTGGGAAAGATAAGCGTTCCCTGATTTGGGAAAGATAAGAGTTCCCTGATTTGGGAAGGATAAGATCAAGTGCACTTAATTGGGATAAAATCATCCAAAGATAATCAGACACACATTCGCACCGGTCCCACCTGTCTCTCTGCTCAGACTGTAAACAGACGCCGGTGTTAATTAGGAAAGGAGGCTGGTGTTAATTAGAATCCAGAAGGCTGCTACACAACACAGAGCTTTCAGTAGGTCTGATGGTGACGTGAGAGTTCTTCAAACCTCGAACGCCGTTCGGAGTTTTCCATTGGAGACGCAGATCGTGACGACAGTCACGACGACAGCCGGAAGTCTCGAGACACGGCGCTCGTCAGTGTGTTTAACGTTATCGCTTCACAGTTTGACTTGCGCTGCCGCTTTTAAACCCGTTACTGTTCGTGCTCAGTGTTATTTTAAATCAAACCACACCATGATTGTGGAGCCCTGATTAGAGGCAGAAACGAAGGACGATCCCGGAATAATACACCGAGAGAGCAAACTTCTCACGCTAAACACATTGACATGTTAGAAGCACATTTACGTGACATGTCATTACATGTATGGTATTTACCAGATGCCCTTATCTAGAGAGACTTACATTGATCTCATTTACACGACTGAGCAGTTCAATTCCATTCCGTTTTATTTACCGTATAGCGCTTTGTACAATAGACGTTGTCGCAAAGCAGCTTTACAGAAATATTTAAACACAATGTACAGATTTTAAATGTGCGAATTTATCCCAGTTGAGCAAGCCGGTGACGGAGGTGGCGAGGAAAAACTCCCTAACATGCAGGTGAGGGTTAAGGGCCTTGCTCAAGGGCCCAACAGTGGTAGCTTGGCAGTGCTGGGGCTTGACCTCCTGACCTCCTGACCCAGAGCCTTTAACCTCTGACCCACCACTTCCCCGATTAGATTCTAACATACTTATACTTACAAAATAAAAGCACTTTCACCTGATCTATTAAAGGATTAAATGACATTTAAATTCCACATCTATAGGTGTTTGCTACAACTTGTATAAAATAATAATAATAATAATAATAATAATAATAATAAAAATAAAACAATAATCGTTAGTCCTAGGGCGGCGTGTGTGTTTTCGCTTCTTTTCCCCTGTTTATAGTAATCGCTATAATGTAAGTCATGACAGGGAGTACAACAACAAATGTGATGTGACTATAAATGGATAAAAAGTACGACGATCAATAGAAGAACGCCAAGCGGAATGAAAGGAATACAACGCTGATGAGAGAGAATGTCGAGAGCGCAAACTCCGCACGCTGCGATGCTGTGCGTGTTATAAACACTTGCAGTATTTGACGTTGACGGACTGCTGTAGATCCTGGTGGTGGTGGTGGTGGTGGGGGCGGAGCTTCGTGGTTGAAAACTCTCGGACCCGCTTACAGTACGTAGCGATCAGAGATCTAATCTGTAAACACGTGACTCTTCTTACCTAACGCTCACCTTTAAATGCGAGCGTTACGTATTAAAAACGCGGAATATCATCAGCAACACACTTTTTACACGCCGAGCTCGGAGTTTATTAACGGGGCCGGGATAAATAAGGGGCGGGGTTAAATACCGTTACGCTTGAATAATAAAATGATCTGTAGTGTGAGGGAGATGTTTTAGGATTCAGCTGCTTTCTCCCCGAAGATGTTCAGTAGGTAGGCGATAAAATAATGAATTCTGTACACTACCGTGTGTGTGTGTGTGTGTGTGTGTCTAATAGGGAGGCTTTTGGGATTTAGCTTGGGGCTATTTTATATATAATCGCACTATTACCTTCTTTAACACTCTGTATTCTGGACAGTATCTCTAAATAAAAGTCCAGTTCGGTTGTAGTGTTTAAACAAACAGCTTAAAAAGTCATTATTAACAGTTAATGATATTTAATGATAATATTTAATCATTATTTAATACTTAGCTTTAATCCGTGATTGTGTGTGTGTGTGTGTGTGTGTGTGCGTGTGTGTGTGTATATAATAGGGTACACTGCGGTGTGTTAAGCTGCTAACACCGTGTGACCTCAACGCTCTCTTCCAGGCAAAGCCATAAACACGCGATGGTGATGTTTTATTAATACGAAGAACACCGGAGCGCATTAACGCTGCGCTGAGGTTCTGAGAGACGTCCTGAAAAATCAATCGGTACTCCATTACGTCTCTGTGGATGTGGGTCCGGTTTAGGAGCAGGCTCGGCGTCGGTGTGTTTACTACAGGAGCGCCACCCTGAGTGAAGTTCTCTGTAAGGAGATGTTTATTTACGGAAAGGAGTCTCCAGTGTCAGCGCCTTGTAACAGTCAGAGGGAACGCTGTAACGTGTTCGGGATAGATATCCAGTCAGGGTGTGTGTGTGTGTGTGTGTGTGTGTGTGTGTGTGTGTGTGTGTGTGTGTTGGTGCGTGAAACCCAAAGATAAACGGTTAATTAATGCTGTCTCCCTATTGACATCAGCATGTTTACTGACTTGTATAGAGGCTTTATGGAGTGTGTTTATGGCTCACAGATGTTCAGGCTGATGCTCGTGGTCTTTATGCAGCAGCACCATGTGTGTGTGTGTGTGTGTGTGTGTGTGTGTGAGTTTGATGTGGCCCGAAGGGCACTAGGTAGGGAGGAGGTAGCCTAGAAGGTCACTGACATCTGTGCTGATTGATGCTGACCCCTTATTGAACTCAGACCCCTAATGAGCCTGACACACACACACACACACACACACACACACACACACACACACACACACACACACACATAGTGACAAACCCAGATGCAATGATCTTTTCAAGTGAATAATAATTTAAAAAATGTATTAAATCAAACTGAATGAAGTATAATTGTTCTATAATGGCAGTGCATGGAGTATGTTATTATTATGTAGTGGATGTTATAGTTTAATAATAACGTAATAACAAAAAAAAAAACAAAAAACTTTACAAACAAAATGGCGGCAAAACCGTAGCACAGATTAAAAAAAAAAAAAAAAAAAAAAAAAAAAGATAATGAATGAGTTTAATAATGTTTAAAACATACAAAATAAAATACATTATTAAACATGATGCAGCTGTGAGTGTGAGTGATGGACTTGCTAACTTCCTTCCTCTTCTTCTTCTTCTTCTTCTTATTATTATTATTATTATTATTATTATTGCTAGTGTTATAGCAGTGTTGCAATATTGCATGCATTAAATTACACACAGCTCAGGCAGGCTGAATAAATATTCCATGTTAAGTTCGGTATCAGGGGACAGACACAGAGAGTCACGTCGCACAGGGATGATTGTACAGTGTGTGTGTGTGTGTGTGTGTGTGTGTGTGTGTGTGTGTGTGTGTGTGTGTGGTGAGAAAATGCTCACACTTCACTAGCTGATGGATATACTGCTGTCCCCACTGTGGATATGCTTAATTTGCAACTTAATGAACCAGTTACAGTGCCGGAGTCATCAACAGTACAGTACACACACACACACACACACACACACACACACACACACACACACACACACACACACACACACACACACACACTGCATGGTGTCTCAGTAGCCGTGAAGCTTATCAAGTAATGTCAGGACTGGTGGTGTCACGATGAATCCGGTTTGAAGATGGTGAATAATGTCGTTGTTTGTTTGTTTGTGTGTATGTCTTAGTAAACAAGGCAATCTGCCGAGTTATAAACACAAATCCCGACATCAGAGCGCTGATGAGGTCATCACTGCACTTCTGTTCCATACTCTTCATCCCTCTTTAAGATGTGACATGAACTGCTATCTACAGACTTAACATAGACAATATGCGAAGATACAGACGTGTTTTAATCTATTCAAGTAAGATAACAGCTACATCTAGTAACATAACAGATACATCTAGTGACATAACAGATACATCTAGTAACATAGCTACATCTACTAACATAACAGATACATCTAGTGACATAACAGATACATCTAGTAACATAACAGATACATCTAGTGACATAACAGATACATCTAGTAACATAGCTACATCTATTAACATAACAGATACATCTAGTGATATAACAGATACATCTAGTAACATAACAGATACATCTACTAACATAACTGATACATCTAGTAACATAACAGATACATCTACTAGCATAACAGATACATCTACTGACATAACAGATACATCTACTAACATAACAGATACATCTACTAACATAAAAGATACATCTACTGACATAACAGATACATCTACTGACATAAAAGATACATCTACTAACATAAAAGATACATCTACTAACATAACAGATACATCTACTAACATAACAGATACATCTACTAACATAAAAGATACATCTAGTAACATAACTGATACATCTACTAACATAACAGACACATCTACTAACATAAAAGATACATCTACTAACATAAAAGATACATCTACTAACATAACAGCTACATCTAGTAACATAACAGATACATCTACTAACATAACAGATACATCTACTAACATAACAGATACATCTACTAACATAAAAGATACATCTAGTAACATAACTGATACATCTAGTAACATAACTGATACATCTACTAACATAACAGATACATCTAGTAACATAACTGATACATCTAGTAACATAACTGATACATCTACTAACATAACAGATACATCTACTAACATAAAAAATACATCTACTAACATAAAAGATACATCTAGTAACATAACAGCTACATCTACTAACATAACAGATACATCTACTAACATAACAGATACATCTACTAACATAACTGATACATCTACTAACATAACAG
Source organism: Ictalurus punctatus (assembly GCF_001660625.3). NCBI lineage: Eukaryota > Metazoa > Chordata > Actinopteri > Siluriformes > Ictaluridae > Ictalurus > Ictalurus punctatus. Next base: position 35,004,839 of record NC_030418.2, read on the forward strand.
ATACATCTACTAACATAAAAAATACATCTACTAACATAAAAGATACATCTACTGACATAAAAGATACATCTACTGACATAAAAGATACATCTACTGACATAAAAGATACATCTACTGACATAACAGATACATCTACTGACATAAAAGATACATCTACTGACATAAAAGATACATCTACTGACATAAAAGATACATCTACTGACATAAAAGATACATCTACTGACATAACAGATACATCTACTAACATAACAGATACATCTACTAACATAAAAGATACATCTAGTGACATAAAAGATACATCTACTGACATAAAAGATACATCTACTGACATAACAGATACATCTACTAACATAACAGATACATCTACTAACATAAAAGATACATCTAGTAACATAACAGATACATCTACTAACATAACAGATACATCTACTAACATAACAGATACATCTACTAACATAACAGATACATCTACTAACATAACAGATACATCTACTAACATAAAAGATACATCTACTAACATAACAGATACATCTACTAACATAACATAGTAACAGATGAATCTAGTTACATTAACTATCTACAGCTAGCAACAGTTACAGCTAGCTTCATCTAATAATATAGTTACATCTCATGGTTATATATAGTAACAGTAAAATTAGCAAGTTATGTCTAGTAATATCTAGTTATTTGCTATTTTTGACTATTTACTTGTAGGTCATATATGTAATAAATAAGAAGTAAATAAGAAAATACAGATTATTTGTATATAAACCTGTTACATGGCCTGAGAAAGTGTGTGCTTTGTTTTGTTCTTTATAACTTGACATTTGCATTATTAAGAATAACCTAAAGTTCTCTGCAGAAAGCAAAAAAATAACTTCATAAAAGTCCTCACTACTGTTAAACCAGTGTGTGTTTATGGAGTGTGTGTTTACATAATGCTCATTACCATAGAGTTAACGCTCTGCATTGTATTGTAACTATATATTAGGCAAGCCACGATACGGTAAACATCTCTTACGATACTATACCGGCTGAAGTATCACGATACTACGCAATATCGTGTTAATTCATCATTCACATCTACCAAATGAACCAAATTTACAGAAATACACAGATATGAACGAAAACAGACTGACCGAAATTTTCATCTTAATAGGTTATTAATGAGAATGAATGATTGGGAAAACTCAAGAACAATCATACTGTTGGCAAGCAGCTAATTTAGTGTGTCACATGTTTCATCTGTTGTTCCCTCAAGCAATGAAACCATGCAAATGAAAATTGTCCTCAGAGAACTAAGAACGAACACAACATTATAATGGAATAAATATCCGAATTTGCAAACGAACTCCAAAAAAAAAAAAAAAATCATAGAATTGGGAACGTTAGCTGGCTTACTATCAAACAGGGCTGATTCTACAGGGTTCCTACAGACACTTCGTAATGAAACTCCAGGACTTTCAAGGACTTTTCAAGCACTATTTATTTGTTTTCAAGGACTATAGAAGGGATGTGCTGTGTTCACATGCTGTATTTTAATACAGGCGAATTCCCTGTTCTCATTTACATAGTTTTCTGGTTCTGTTGTCAGACAGAACGGAACGATTATGAAACAGCGAGTGAAACGCGCCGCATTAAGAGACTACTCGTTAACCGGCAGTCACTTCCAAGCCGTCTCCAAGCTGCTGCTCTGCACTGATAAAATCCCGATTTACAACCACGACGTCGTCTTACAAAACCACCGCACACACACGAGGTAAAGACAACGGCTGTGCGGTGATCACGGGGATATTTACATGTGGAAGGACGGAGGGGTGTCTCCGGGGGAACACAGGAACCCGCGCTCACGGGGCAGTACTGGCCACGTTCGTCTACGGAGAGTAGCTAAAGTTTGCCCAAGAACTCATTAGATTTGTCATAGCGGGAGGACGAGTTGTGTCACCTTTTAAGTGAAAGGATTGTATTCACGTTCTCTCCAAACGTTAGCAATTTCGTATTTATTGACGTTTTGTAAGTCCAGCACTTTTGAAGCGCCGCTAGATGGAAAATAGCTAAAAACGGCTATTCTCAAGGTTTTCCAGTGCTTTAATTCCAAAAAGCCAAATTCAAGCGCTTTGAACAAACCCTGATTTTAGTGTTTAGACGTTATTCACTGTGGTGGTCCTGACTCGGGTCATGCCAAACATCCTGGACCCGAACAAATCGTTCTCGGTCTCATTTGACCAAAGAACGTCCTCGCGATATTCATCGCGCTCCTGATCACGCTCCTTGGCATAGGTTAATCTTGCAGTTTCGCCCCAAAAAGTCTTCTCTTTGACGCCGTCTATAAATGTTGACGTTACGTCTGCAATATCCTTCATGCTGTCTGAGATGTCACAGAAGCTCCTGTTTCCACTGATGAGCCCTGCGCCGCGTCTGAAGCACTTACCCGTCTGCTTGTCAGAGCTAGATTGCGCTGACCGTCCGTGGCGTCTTTTTAGGAGGACGGCCATCGCGGCTCTGACGGGTGGTACTATGGATGTTTCTGTACTTCCTGTTTACTGCTTCGACCGGGTTTTTACTTGTTTACCGATCTCCCTGTATCCTTTTCCGTCTTTGTGAGGTCTCACGGTCAGATGTTTCAGTTCCTCTGGCGGTTCTTTTGCATGCGGAGCCAAGATGAACATGCAGATAGACACAGCCCATAGGTCCAAAACTGAGGACGTTCACGGGTCTTTGTATAAGCGTGGTCGTGCTGATTAGAAATGTTCCGACCGTCACGTTTTTCATGACGCTAAATTCGTTTCAGAGTGTTTTTCTTCTTTCTCGTCGTACATTTTTGTCCGTATCTTCAAAAGTTACACACAAAAGTTCGGCAAACATTTAATTCCACAGGTTCTACCGGTGATCACGGGTGTATTTACTTTTGTTTCTACCTTTGGAGCATGTATATATTAAATACTCAAGTATTTGATTCTTCATAACACGAGGAAATACTCGACCTGTCAAGTTATCGTTGAGAATCATTTGAGATTAGAATCGCAGGTTTACTTTAATGCACTTGTTCTGTTATCGTTGCTATAGTAACGGGAGGGAGAAACGCGTCTAATCGCCGATGCGGAGGTTTTCTTGAAGTAAGCAGATGTTTATCGAACGTTTACGGAAGGAGTCTCCGGTGTCAGAGGTTCACGTAACTTTTCCGACGTCTTCAGGACAGACAGGTGTACGCATCTTTACGGTTTGTCTGTAACGAGCCACACCCCCTGTTACAAGCTCCGCCCTTTCTGTTTTGTCCCCCTTTTTTGACTGTTCTATATTTGTTTGTGTAGGTCTTCAGTTATAATGTTTTACCTAACACACACACACACACACACATCATCTGGAGTAGTAGTGGTGGTAGTGCACACGGGTGTGATGTGAGACACGGCTTATCTACGTCTGTCTTTTTAAAAAAAATATTAATTCAGTATCGGTTGCCAAAGTAATTAGCATAAATATGAAGGAGGGAATACGGTTATTAGCCAAGTTGCTAATCAGAAACAAAGCGGGAGAAATATGATAGAGAAGTCGTTTCGCAGTGATTCTCTCTCTCTCTCTCTCTCTCTAACTCTCTCTCTCTCTCTCTAACTCTCTCTCTCTCTCCTTCTCTCTAACTCTCTCTCTCTCTCTCTCTCTCTCTCTCTCTCTCTCTCTCTCTAACGCTCTCTCTAATTGGTTCTCCTGAAACACACCCAGAGGGGACGCGTGCTCTTAAACTCATACATTTATGCACAGCCGTGTTAGTGTGTGTGTGTGTGTGTGTGTGTGTGTGTGTGTGTTTGTTGTGTTCTCGGCCTCGGCTCCTCGATCAAACAAAATGGTTTCCAAACATTTTTTTCCTGTACGTCCTGCTGCTCTAACATCATGACTTACACGCAAGTGAGTGTGTGTGTGTGTGTGTGTGTGTGTGTGTGTGTGTGCTGATCATACAAACTGTGGAGACTGACAATGAATCCGATTTCATTCATTTTATTTATATTTGTGATTTTTAAGAAAAAAATGAAATCCACATCATTGATGCTGTGATGTTAATAATATGTGTTTGTTTGTTTTTTGTTTGTTTGTTTGTTTTGTATGTATTTATGTATATATTCATTGTTAATAAGTACTTTATGGAGGTGAATCAGGATCCGGGTCCTATCCCGAGAAAAGCTACAGTTAAATGTCATCTGTTAACCTTCAGTCTAATTTAGTTTATATTCCTAAAAGAATAAATAAACAAACAAACAAACAAACAAACAAATAAATAAATAATAATAATAATAATAATAATAATAAATTCAAATGTAAAAATCATGTAAAAAAAATTATGTGTTTTATTCTAATTCAGAGATTTAAACAAATGCCTCGTTGTGCAGTGTAAAAGAAAAGAAAAATATAAAATAAAGTAAATAAAAAAAACCCCAATATGACTTTTATCATATTGGTTCCTCGATTCCTCATGGGTTCTCTGGGTTCTCATCTTCCTCTAAAGGTTCTGCTTGGAATCCTCTCTGTTCTGGCATACACTTTTACACAGAACCCGGACATTCTGACATTTATCTGTCCATCTACCTATCTATTTGATTATATTTGATTATATTTTATTATATTTTATTTCCTCCATGCCCGAGCAGTGTGGTGAACAGATCATCCTGTTATTCTGTCTCGTATTCATTTACAAAACAAACCCTAGATCGTCTCTCGGACGGGAGGCGGCTCCCAGCGTTCGCTTAAAGGAGCCGGCTCATAGAGTTCACAGAGCCGTCTCGCTCGCCAGCCACGCCATGTAGACTTCATTATCCTTCCTTCTGCTCTGCTCAGATCATCTTCACGCAAACTGGAACTCGTATAGACGTTCACACGCCTTGTTTGCACGCCTGCTCAGCATCAGAGGATGTTCATGTTTCTGTTTCAACTCCTTTACTGCTTTAAAAGCATTATTTTTAGTCGTGTATATCCAGTCCCCCCTTACTGACTGCGTGAGCTAGCGTTTAGCAGATTCGAGAGCCGTCAGCCAATAAGACGCGAGGATTTCCAGGTGTGTATGTTCCTGTAAACGCTGTGAGATCGGTCTCGCCTCCGTTCACTGACGATATAAAATCACAGCACCGCCGTCGTCTTTTACTGACGTTCAGTTACGTAGCGACGGACCGCTCCGAGTGGAGAAGTATTCAGGGCAAGGAAGATGAAAACATCTTCAGGGCTACAGACCCGAACGCCCAGGCCCGGTTCAGCCCCTGGTTAAACCCAGGCCCGGTTCCGCCCCTGCTCACCACACTGTTTAATCTAGGTTTCTTATTCCTCTTTAATTTAACAAAGCCATGGCGATGGAATTGCGTTGTTTTTTGTCACGGTGAAGCGCGCTGAACCGAATTTAACGTAAAGAGGAAGAACAATAGAGAGAGAGAGAGAGAGAGAGAGAGAGACAGATAGACGAAGAGAGAAGACGAAGAAGGAGAGAGCGATAGAGAGAGGCGATGCTCTGCTCTTCTGTATATATCAGAACTCTGGAATGAGCGAACTGTGTATCAAGGTGGACTGCTTTTGTGTTTTACCCGCCAACAGCTGCAGTGTGTGTGTGTGTGTGTGTGAGAGAGAGAGAGAGTGAGAGAGAGTGTGTGTGTGTGAGAGAGTGAATGTGAG
>NC_030418.2:35020484-35027984 GCF_001660625.3 Ictalurus punctatus
ATAAAGAAGCATGCACATGCGACATGCAGTTTGTAACCATAGCAACACAAGTGTTGGATCCTAGCTACTGCAGGCTAACTAGCAGGTATTATTATTATTATTATTATTATTATTATTACTATTATTGTTAGTAATAATAGTAAGAGCTTTGGCTTTGGAGATTTAACCCTTCGTATTCACTCACTGGCGAGACTAATTAGTTTTACTTGCTTGTCTCCTGAGCTGTGACCTGATTGGTCGGGATATTAATAAAAAAAAAAACACTTGCGAAAACGGCATGTTGGGGATTATCGGGGGAAAGAAATCGTAAGTAAGCAAAAACAAAAAGCCAAATATCAGCATGTTATCTCCTGATACGAGTTTTACAATCACAGTAATTAAGATTTTGTGATATTTCCGTGATATTCTCAGAGAGTTTCCTCCGAAATAAACAGCAGAAGTAATTTCAATATTAAAATATCCACGATAAGCGGATTGCGCACGTTAGATCATAGCTACAGAACAAATACTCGTTTCTGATTGGTTGGCAGGTGAGTGTTCTTATAAAAATATAATCACAGCTCCAGATTAACTCTCCTGATACGACGAAACCGTAGTGGAATATAACTACGACTTCTTTCACACTACGTTTTATTTATTTATATATGTATATGTATATATATAAAAGAAACATTAACGACAGATTTACGCAGAAAGGAACGATTGAGAGAAGTCACCGTGTGGACGCACTTCAGGCGAAGAGTTAACCTCCTTAAAGACGTAACCATAGCAATAGTCGTATTAGAGTAGCCTGTTGATATATTTTGAGTGGGCGGGGCCAGACAGTTAGCTAAAAAATGTCACTGTTTTGATATCATTGAGTTATGAAGAAGCGCAAATTATTATTTACAAAGCGCTGCGTGTTGTGATTGAGCGTAAAATGCTAAATCTCACATCTGGGTAACCAATTACAGTCGAGCTTTTACACGGTCGACATATGTCATCGTCACACAAGATCAAATCGGAATCTCTGAAGAGTTTAATTTACGCGTGTTGTTTGCTCAGAGCGTCTCGGGTTCAGTTCTGGATCGTGTGTAATTACAGCACCGAGATGCAAACGACACAAAAGGTCCAGTACAAAGTGTCTGAAAATAAAATTGTTATTCTACAGAACTGTGCCTCTGGCTATTCAGAGTCCTATCCCTTCACTCACACACACACACACACACACACATAAACACACACACACACACACATACACACGGGCGGTTTCTTGACATTCTCGCATTTGAATTCTGCAGCGCTCCCACTGGGCCAAACTCAGAACCAGGACACAGAATAAGAGAACTTAAACATTTCTCTCTTGACTTCAAAAAGAAGCATCTGTCCAGCATACACAACATCGAGAGAGAGAGAGAGAGAGAGAGAGAGAGAGAGAGAGAGAGAGTGAGTATTCTGTCAGACTAGCCTTATGCTAAACTTCAACATTTCCTTCAGACTAGCCTTACGCTAATATCAAACATTTTTCTCAGACTAGCCGTACGCTAAAATCAAACATTTTTCTCAGACTAGCCGTACGCTAAAATCAAACATTTCTGTCAGACTAGCCTTACGCTAATATCAAACATTTCTGTCAGACTAGCCTTACGCTAAAATAAAACATTTTCCTCCGACTAGCCTTACGCTAAACTTCAGCATTTCCTTCAGACTAGCTGTACGCTAAAATCAAACATTTCTGTCAGACTAGCCTTAAGCTAATATCAAACATTTCCATCAGACTAGCCTTACGCTAATATCAAACATTTCTGTCAGACTAGCCTTACGCTAATATCAAACATTTCTGTCAGACTAGCCTTACGCTAATATCAAACATTTCCATCAGACTAGCCTTACGCTAATATCAAACATTTCTGTCAGACTAGCCTTACGCTAATATCAAACATTTCTGTCAGACTAGCCTTACGCTAATATCAAACATTTCCGTCAGACTAGCCTTACGCTAATATCAAACATTTCTGTCAGACTAGCCTTAACTAATGCCTTATTCTAAAATGTTTTTGTCAATATTAATTAATAAAAATGTATAATGAAAATAAAAAATAGAAATGATGGTAAACATTTTTGCGGAACCAGTCTTGGGTAAAGGTTACACATTTCTGTCAGCTAGCCTTACGCTCGCTAAATTCACAGCGTTCTCTCACACTGACTTGAAAGATTTCTGCCTTTTCTAACCTTTTGCAAAAATGAAAGATTTTTGCTGACTAGCTTTAGCTAAAGGTGAATGTTTATGTCAGACTAGCCCTAGCTAATGCCTTACGCGGGGGCGAAAAAAATGCTTCTGCTAGTATTTAATGAGTAAAAAACTGCTGAAACGCTAACCGAGACCCAAATCCGCGGTGATGTCACTGTTTGGATGTCGGAAATTAAATGTCATCCGAGCACAGCGTACGTTCGTGCCTGGGAGAGAAAGCGGAAGGTGGCTATTAACTCGCCACGAGTATTTTTTGACTCAAACAAAATGATGTCACAGGACGTGCACGGCTCGTCGGTTGTGGCGGCAAAAAAAAAAAAAAAAAAAACCCTAGTGAACTGTTAATACGCTCTGCCCAGGATCACAATAATTGAGTGCGACTTCATGAACCGAGGATGTTGAGGATGCAGTAATTATAACCTGTGGGAGCCGTTTGGTTCCGAACGCAAACGCTTGAGTTAACACGTCAGCCACGTGAATAAAACAAAAAAAACAAAATGGCCGCTCGCTAATGAGGAAGAAGCGCGGCGTGGAAATGACTAAAGAGGAAAGACGTGTAGCTTGTTTTTGTAGAGAGAAGGGTGGAGCGCCTAGCGTGGCGTAAACCTCACGCCCACACTTTACCACACACACACACACACACACACACATAAGGAAAAACAGAGGGAAAGAAAAAGCTAGAAAAGCAACCCACACGGAGAAAAAAAAACACACACGTGGTCGCTCAGCAGCAATAAATACATTTCCATTACGCTGAGGTAAATAACTACTAAAGGTGTGTGTGTGTGTGTGTGTGTGTGTGTGTTTGTGTGTGTGTGTGTGTGTGTGAATGAGAATGAGAATGAAAAAAAAATGAGTGAAAATGGATTTGCGCCACACACTGCGTAAATATTATGTTGTGTAATTACATTTCTGGCTGTGTGTATGTGTGTGTGTGTGTGTGTGTGTGTGTGTGTGTATATAAAGAGAAAAGGCTAAAGCATCACCGTGTGTGTGTGTGTGTGTGTGTGTGTATATAAAAAGAGAAAAGGCTAAAGCATCACTATGTGTGTGTGTGTGTGTGTGTGTGTGTGTGTGTGTGTGTGTGTGTGAGATCGCCGCCCCCTCCCCCTCCCCCTCTCCTCTCCTCTCAGTTCTCACCTCATTTCAAACTAAACGCCTCTAAATCAGGCAGGCATGTAACACGGTTTCATTTACACGCCGCTCTCACCCTCTCAAGGTTATTCGCCCGCAACACGCTTCCCCCTATAGTCAGCACATTAGCACGCGCGCACGCACACGCATCCATTACCATAATAACACGCAAATCCGTCTCGCACGGCCGACACAAAGCACGTATCCCGCCTCAGCCCGAGCCCGCCATTAATTACACCGCGTCTGAATGTAAAACAGAGTCCTTTAGATCCGCCGTAATAGCAAAATAACGGCCAATAAAGCGGCGTGAGAGAGAGAAAGTGTGTGTGTGTGTGTGTGGGTGTACAGAAACGGAGTAATAACACACCGCTACTATTATCAAGCGCTAATATTCACGATACACAATGGACTCAAGGGTTATTTACTCCGGCTCACACTACTGAGAGAAACTTCGTAGTCAGTAAACAGACACTCTAGCTTCTCTTCAAACCAAATACTTCCCTCAGACTAGCATAACTGCTAGAGTCGTTTCTATTGAGCTAGCTTTATGATAGCGATATGCTTACACTAGCATTAGAAGTTTCTGTCACACTAGCTCATGCTGAAACCTAATATTTCTCTCAGGAGATCGAGGTAAATGCTGACAAACATATTCTTTAAACTAGCATTCTGCTAAAAGGTTCATGTTTCTTTAGCGTTATTCCGAACGCAAGTGTTTCTCCATGCTAACGCTGTATGTTTTTCCCTGACTAGCCGTTATGCTTAAGGTATAACTGAGGCTTTCTTTCAGGCACACTTCTTAATTAATCTTAAATAAATACATGTCTATAAAACGAGCTCGTTGGAACAGTCGTGTCAGAGTAGCGTTATGCTAAACGCTTCTGTCAGATTAGCTCGCGTGCATGTTCCGACAGTATTGGACTAGCTTAATGCTAAAGGTAAACACTTCTGTCAAATTAGCCTGCGTGTACAACCCCAATTCCAAAAAAGTTGGGACTGTAAAATGTAAATAAATAGAGAACGCAAGGACTCGCAAATCTCACAAACCCATATGTTATTCCGAATAGAATATAATGACACGGTAATTTTGAATTCGATGGCGGCAACACGTCTCAAAAAAAGTTGGGACGCGGGCAACAAAAGGATGGAAAAGTAAGTGTTGCTAAAAAGAAACGGCTGGAGGGACATTTGTATGTTCCTACTGGACTAGCTTCGCATTAAATATGATTTTGATTTCTTTCTTTTTTTTTGCCTAGCTTAATGCTAAAGAGGAATGTTTTGCGTAGATTAACCTCTCAAAATACTTCTATTAGATTAGCTTTATGCTAAGGTCAAACTTTTAGGACAAACTTTTTTTTGACTAGCTTAATGCTAAAGGTAAATTTCTCGCTTAGATTAGCCTCTCAAAATGTTTAGATTAGCCTCTCGAAATGTTTCCATTGGATTAGCTGTTTGCTGAAGTGAAACGTTTTACTAGCTTTATGCTAAGGTATTATCCGTTTGAAACTTGGAAAGTTTCAGTTGGATAATGCTAAAGGTAAGCGTTTTGCAGAATGTTTACGAGAGAGGCTTTATGCTAAGGGTAAACATTTATTAAACTAATCTCCGAGAATGTCCGTAATGCTAACGGTAAACGTTTCAGTCGAACTAGCCTCGTACTAAAACAGAATAGTTCCTCGACTAGCCTACTGCCAATTCCTAAAGCTAAATTCTTTCTGGCTTTTGTTCTTCTGAGTAAAGTCAGTCCTCTCTTCCCTTTGAAGCAACAAGGCCTCGTCTCGTCTCTTTCTGAATCCCTCGTTTTTCCGCTAGAAAGAAGAAAGTAGCACACTGTAATGATGCTGACAGCAGCGCAAGTGCCAAGTCCAAATCATGCTCTGGCAGTGAGCGCTGTGATCGGGCCCACGGGACCGGAGAGCGGGATGGAGGCATGACGGGATGACAAATGTTTGTGTGTGGAAGATAGAAGAAAGGAGAGATGGGGAAAGAGAGAGAGAGAGAGAGAGAGTGGGAGGGAGTCTCTCCTATAGTGCATTTGAAGTATGTAGGATCCCCTATAGAAATCTCTCAGTGCAGTGTATCTCGGCTTTTAGCTTCTTCGGAGGTGATGAAACATTTTGGGCTCCAGACTTGAGGGTGGAAATGTGTGTGTGTGTGTGTGTGTGTGTGTGTGTGTGTGTGTGTGTGTGTGAGACAGAGAGAGAGAGAGAGAGAGAGAGAGAGCAGTTTGACGACAGAAGACAGTGGGAAAGAAAGTACCACAAAAAGTGAGCGAGACAGAAAAAGACAAAAACAAGAAGGATGGCACAGAGAGAACGAGTGAAAAAAGAGAGAGAACAAAAAGAAGAGAGAGAACATGGACGGTGAATTGCAGGATCGGGTTATTTTTAATCCTACAATTAGCGTAACAGATATCTGAGGCTCGGTTCCCATCTCAGATTAGCTTCAGTGTGTCTCACCTCGTCTCATCCGCACAAAGATCTACAGTACAGAGAGAGATCGAGAGAGAGAGAGAGAGAGACGGCGAGAGAGAGAGAGCAAGAGAGAGAGAGAGAGACACAGGGAGAGACAGCGAGAGAGAGAGAGACACAGGGAGAGACAGAGAGAGAGCGAGAGAGAGACAGAGAGCGAGACAGAGCGAGAGAGAGAGACTGAGACTCATCATCATGAACATTTTACAGACCTGTAAAAGTCCATTTACATTTTTTCACACTTAAATTTAACCATGTGGGCTTGTACTTACACCACAGGTAGGGATTTATATTAAATACGTGAATAATTGACAGTTACGATTCAATTAAGGATTTCTGAGACTAGAATTATGCTAAAGACGATATTACCAAGATAAATGTTATGCTAAAACCTTTAATAAAAATGTCTTCTGAGAGATTTATGCTACCTGTAAATCATTGTGTGAAATGAAACGCCATTTACGCATAAGGTTCTGTCAAAACACAGCTAGCGTTATGCTAAAACTGGACATTTCTGTCAGTCTCGCCTTGTGCTGAAGAGAAATTTCTCTCTATCTTTACATTAATATGAGACGTTTCTGTCAGACTAGCCTTGTGCTAAAAGGTCAATGTTTTGTCAGACTAGCTAAAATTGAACATTTCTTTCAGAATAGCCATATGCTAACACTGAACATTTCCCAAACTAGCCTTATGCTAAAAATAGACATTTCTGTCAGATTAGCTTAACGCTACATCAGATGTTCCGGTCCTATCTTCATGGTAGTGGCAAATGTTTCCCTAAGGCTAGCTTTATGCTAAAACGACACAGTTTTCCCTCATACTCGCTGTGAGCGTTTTCCTCAGACGAACCTTACGCCAGAACCAAACATTTCTGTGAAGCTAATCTTATCGTAAAGTCGCTGTGTACATATGTTTCTCTCAGATTAGCCAGATGCTAGAACCAAAACACTTCTGTGGAACACATACTTCTCTCAGACTAGCCTTAGGCTAAATCTGAACATTTCTGCGAAACTAACCTTATGCTAAAGCTGCTATGTGCTGTATCCTTTCTCTAAAAATAGCGTTATGCTAAAACGACCTCGTTTTATCAGACTAGCATCACTCTAGAGATTAAATGTTTTTTTGTTTTTAAATCTTTCCGCCTTATGCTAAAACTTACGTTTTGTTCTGAGGCTAGCCTTACGCCAGATTGAGAACGAATCTTTCTCTCACTCGGGCTTAGTCTTAATCTTAGGCTAGAGCTGTGAAATTAGCTTTACTCTGAAGCAAGACATTTCTCTCAGATAAGCTAAGTTTATTTGAATAGCTGTAAATGTTTGAGCCGTGTATGTTTCAGACTAGCCTCGTGCTACGTTAAAACCACGTTTCTCTGAGATTAGCTTAACGCTAAAACCGCTATATAGAGAATATAAAGATGAGCCATGTGGCGTTAAATTAGGCGTCTTGGTGTTTCTTTCCTTCGAGGTATAGTTAGTGGTAAAGTGTTGACCTTGTCTGGGACACGCATATAGGTGTGTGTGTGTGCGTGTGTTGTGAGAGTGTGAAATAAAAGCTAGCCGATTGCCTGGCGCTGCCCTCGGCCTGATCCCTTTGTTCGATCTTTTTTTGTGAAATCCGGCGAGAGAAAGCAGTTCATTTGTGTTGTGTGGACGAGCTTTTGTCTGA
>NC_030418.2:35032984-35035484 GCF_001660625.3 Ictalurus punctatus
AAAGAAAGTCTGATCTATTACTGTTTTTAATAATAATAATAATAATAATAATAATAATAATAATTCCCACCACAGTGCTGTTGAGTTCTGGATTGTGATTGGTCAGAAGGTGAAGATACGTCTTCCATCTCTGACATCGTCGTTCTGACACGTTATCGTTTCCATAGTAACAGCTCGTCCACGGAGACGCACACGCCGGACATGGCGGCTTGAAGTCGGGAGATGTTTATGTAACATTGACGGAAGGAGTCTCCAGTGTCAGAGCTGAAGTGCTTTTCTTGGGAAAGGTAATGGATCGGGCTGATCAGTGTTTACGTGGGGAAAGTTCCTGGTGTTCAGAACCGTGTGACGCACCTGCGTAAGCTGATCACGTCCTTTCTGGAGGGGTTTCCCCCCGTTCGAATCACCGGCGTGTCGTTTACATCTCCGAGGTTTCTCACCAGCGTCGAGATCGCTGCGTTTATACGCAAGAACCTGTCTTTAAACCGCGTTAAAAAAAACATCGCAACTGTCCAAGCATCGCTTGAAATGATGTTACTGAATCCTCTCTACTGAAGTCGAAATACGACCCTCAGTGACGAGCTCAGGGGTGTGAATATTTCCAGCAGAAAGGTAAAAATCGTAGCAGCACCTCTGAGTTCTATTCCTGTATCGCTAAACGGTGTTAATAACCCTGCTCTGCTCAGTACACACTTTACATCTGATATTCTGGAGGAAAAAAGAGGAGTTAAAAAGGAGTTTAAGTGTGTGTGTGTGTGTGTGTGTGTGTGTGTGTGTGTGTGTGTGTGAGGATGAATGGTGTGAATGCAGCGTTAGTGCCTCATTAGGACGTGTGAGGCAGATGGACGGATGGAGGAGGGATGGATGGATTTAGAGAGAGAGAGAGAGATGGAGAAGGAGTGTGTGTTCCACGCAGATTAGCTGCTCCGTCTGCCCTTGTTATACACACACACACACACACACACACATTCACATAGCTCGACAGATTGACACACACTAATAAAACAAGAGACATGGATATAAGCAGTCTCTGCAGTGTGTGTGTGTGTGTGTGTGTGTGTGTGTGTGTGTGTGTGTGCGAGAGTCGTGGTAGTAGTGAGCCTTTATGTCTTTACCAATAAACTCGCACCCGTCATAAATGTCATTGCTAATAGCGGAGGAAAGAAATGGTACGGCCTTGTGTGTGTGTGTGTGTGTGTGTGTGTGTGTGTGTGTGGTTGTGTGTGTGGTCTCTCTCTCACACACACACACACTCATATATATATATATATATATATATATATATATATATATATTTATATATACACAGCCTGAAACAGACATGGACATGTGCAAAACACACACCATACCTTTGATGCAGGTCTGAACAAATTTATCCAGCGCGCACACACACACACACACACACACACACACACACACACTTACTTTAATGAAATAGTTTTTATACTCTCGTCAAACATGCCCTAATATCTCTTTATACTCAGCTGTTGTGCTGTTTATTGTGTGTGTGTGTGTGTGTGTGTGTGTGTGTGTGTGTGTGTGTTAGCCGAAGTTAGAGGAAACAGAGAAACAGACACACACTGATCATTGCCAGATATTGTTCTTATTATCCAGCGTAGTCTCAGGCTCCGGCTTCCCCACACAGTGCGCTAACTCGTGTCCGACCGCATTCGTAAACACCGCAGCGAGCTATGCTAACATTTACCAAGGCTCTGTATTAAACCGGGTTTGCAGTGGCAAGTCTGAGTGTGTGTGTGTGTGTGTGTGTGTGTGTGTGTGTGTGTGTGTGTATTCCAGGCAATGTCTCCACTCAGAAGAACTGACGGAGATTACGCTGCAAAAAAAAACAAAGGAAAGAAATGTGGAAATATTTTGAATGCAGTCCACATTATCCACTACACGTGTGTTAATCCTGTTTCCTGTAACATCATTACACTCATTTCTGGACACTTCAAACTTGGGATTTTCTTCTTCTGTTGGCTGATTAAATTATTTACAGATAGAATAAAATAAACGTTAAGTCTAAAGCTTGAAATTAGTAAAAAAAAAAAAAAAAAAAAAAAAAAAAGTTCGATATTTCTTAAAATTTGACTATATTTAGGATATTTCCACTTGACTAGATGTCACTGTTTAAAGCGCACTTATTATGGATCTGAAACGTGTCTAATTGAGTTTTAAAGCTCTCCTACGATAGATTTACACGCATCTGAGATCAAAAAACACTTTAACGTGCTCATAATTTAAACCGCAGCGTTACCGTTTATCCCCCGGTGTCACAAACGACTCGTTAAATGATCCGTTCTAAATGATTCGTTCTAAACTCCTCCTTTCAGAGAGCATACTCTGCCCTGATTGGTCAGATGTCCCAGTCTGTCGCGATTGGTGTACCGCTGTCAGCGAGCGGCCGATGAAGACCGGAGGCGGGGCTTTTTGTTACAAACCCACGTAGGTTAGTACAGGGAGTAAAGTCTGGAATCACTTATGATTCGATTCAGCTGTT
>NC_030418.2:35040484-35057984 GCF_001660625.3 Ictalurus punctatus
ACACCAGGTTTGTTAGCATTGATTCACAGAGAGAGAGAAAATGGAGAGAAGGATGATGCCACAGAGTGTTCACTGGATGTAATGTGACTCAGAGAGGACTTAGTTTTCTTTCGTATGCCGTGATATTTATAGATTTTGGATTCTTTCGGTCAGGGAGCGCGTCATAGTGCTGTCTGATATATCGTTTATTAATTATAATCACGATATTCGGGTTTATTGCTTTGATCTTCGTGCAGGTCGTGGTGATGATGGTGGTGATGATGGATGGCAAAAATATATTTTGTGTTATATTGTATCAGGGAAAAGAGAAGATGGCAGATGGGAAGACATTTTTTTATTTATTTCCATGGCTACCTGATGGTGTCCAGGGCTCAGGACAGATCCATCCCATCATCCTCCAATACCGCTTCCAACAGCGACCACCTGCAGTCGTCTGATTGGTCTCTGGCTGTGGTCTCCAGTGGTAATGGGTGGAGGCCTGAGGCCAGGTGTGTGTGTGTGTGTGTGTGTGTGTGTGTGTGGCAGTGCCAGATTTCTTCTTGATCCAGACTTCACAAGGGAGGCTAATGAAAGCGCTTTAGGGGTGTGCGTGTGTGTGTGTGTGTGTCCACGTCCACTACAATGTCCCAAAAGGTTCTCTGGCTCCATCGGTTGGTTTAATACTGAGAGATTACACTTCTCCTCTGAGGTAATGCCTCACAGCCCAAAGAGAGAGAGATGAAAAAGCGGCTGAAGCAGCGGGCAATTTAACACACTGAGCGGTTACATCTTTATAACACACAGATCCAGAAATTGCAAACACCGTCAAGGTCATGGACAGTGTCAAGAAAAAGTGTGTGCTGAAAATTGGGGAAGTGGTTGTACTGCACAGACAGGAAACAAAAATCACAACAAATAACGACGTATTACATCGCACTGACATTTGAAACAAACACAAAACAAGTGCGCACACACACACACACACACACACACACACACACACACACACACACACATCGACAATTCATCTGCGACATTCTCTGTCAGAACCATCAGAGGGGAAAAACACACCAGCGTTTTATATAAAACAACAGTCACCATCAAACCCCAGCATTCTCTATTAAACACCAACACTTGACCATCGCACACTGACATTACACCACCAAACACCTACATAACCACCAAACACCAACATTACACCAACATAACTACCAAACACCAACATTACACCAACATTACACCAACATAACTACCAAACACAAACATTACACCAACAAACACCAACATTACACCAACATTACACCAACATTACACCAACATAACTACCAAACACAAACATTACACCAACATAACTACCAACATTACACCAACATAACTACCAAACACCAACATTACACCAACATAACTACCAAACACCAACATTACACCAACATTACACCAACATAACTACCAAACACAAACATTACACCAACAAACACCAACATTACACCAACATAACTACCAAACACAAACATTACACCAACATAACTACCAACATTACACCAACATAACTACCAAACACCAACATTACACCAACATAACTACCAAACACCAACATTACACCAACATAACTACCAACATTACACCAACATACACCAACATTACACCAACATAACTACCAACATTACACCAACATACACCAACATTACACCAACATAACTACCAAACACAAACATTACACCAACATACACCAACATTACACCAACATAACTACCAAACACCAACATTACACCAACATTACACCAACATAACTACCAAACACCAACATTACACCAACATTACACCAACATAACTACCAAACACAAACATTACACCAACAAACACCAACATTACACCAACATAACTACCAAACACAAACATTACACCAACATAACTACCAACATTACACCAACATAACTACCAAACACAAACATTACACCAACATAACTACCAACATTACACCAACAAACACCAACATTACACCAACATTACACCAACATAACTACCAACATTACACCAACATAACTACCAAACACCAACATTACACCAACATAACTACCAACATTACACCAACATACACCAACATTACACCAACATAACTACCAACATTACACCAACATACACCAACATTACACCAACATAACTACCAAACACAAACATTACACCAACATACACCAACATTACACCAACATAACTACCAAACACCAACATTACACCAACATAACTACCAACATTACACCAACATAACACCAACATAACTACCAACATTACACCAACATAACTACCAACATTACACCAACATAACTACCAACATTACACCAACATAACACCAACATAACTACCAACATTACACCAACATTACACCAACATAACTACCAAACACCAACATTACACCAACATAACTACCAAACACAAACATTACACCAACATAACTACCAACATTACACCAACATAACACCAACATAACTACCAACATTACACCAACATAACTACCAACATTACACCAACATAACTACCAACATTACACCAACATAACACCAACATAACTACCAACATTACACCAACATTACACCAACATAACACCAACATAACTACCAACATTACACCAACATACACCAACATTACACCAACATAACTACCAACATTACACCAACATAACTACCAAACACCAACATAACACCAACATAACTACCAACATTACACCAACATTACACCAACATAACTACCAAACACCAACATTACACCAACATAACTACCAACATTACACCAACATAACTACCAAACACCAACATTACACCAACATTACACCAACATTACACCAACATTACACCAACATTACACCAACATTACACCAACATAACTACCAACATTACACCAACATAACTACCAAACACCAACATTACACCAACATACACCAACATTACACCAACATAACTACCAACATTACACCAACATTACACCAACATACACCAACATAACTACCAAACACAAACATTACACCAACATTACACCAACATTACACCAACATAACTACCAAACACCAACATTACACCATCAAACACAAACATTACACCATCAAACACCAACATTACACCAACATTAACAATCAAAGACCAAGATTCTCACCAAAATTTAGCATTAAACACCAACACTACACCACAAACAAACACCATTACAGCAAACAGCCGCGTTATATTATCAAACACACATTTACCACCAGACACCTGGCCTTCAGCAGCACTGTCGGGTGGGATCATTGTGTATAACACTGAGTCAAAGAACAGAGAGTTATAGTGAACAGTGAACACACACACACACACACACACACACACACACACACACACACACACATTTGTACTGTGTATTATTATTATTGTGGTTCTGTAGGATTTTATTTCAGAAATCATTCCCGGATTGTCAGAGCAGGAAACAGCGGCGTGTGGGGAAGTTTTTCCACTGTGAACACGCGTAACAGGCGTCACGTGGTAAATACCCGCGCGCAGGCGTGAAGCCAAACACACACACCTTCTGTACTCGGATGATGAAGGACTAATGGATCATGGAAATTGTCGCCTTTCCGTTATTGATTTCTGGCGGGTTCTTTGTGGCGTGTCGAGGAGCAGAACGCCGGAGCGCTGATCAATAGCCTGGAAGTGCTGCTGGTTGTTTCTGCTCCGCTCCTCCCTCTCCACTGTCTCTCCCTCTCTCTCTCCCTCTCCCTCTCTCTCTCCCTCTCCCTCTCTCTCTCCCTCTCCACTGTCTCTCCCTCTCTCTCTCCCTCTCCCTCTCTCTCTCCCTCTCCCTCTCTCTCTCCCTCTCCACTGTCTCTCCCTCTCTCTCTCCCTCTCCACTGTCTCTCCCTCTCCACTGTCTCTCCCTCTCTCTCTCCCTCTCCACTGTCTCTCCCTCTCTCTCTCCCTCTCCACTGTCTCTCCCTCTCTCTCTCCCTCTCCCTCTCTCTCTCCCTCTCCACTGTCTCTCCCTCTCTCTCTCCCTCTCCACTGTCTCTCCCTCTCTCTCTCCCTCTCCACTGTCTCTCCCTCTCTCTCTCCCTCTCCACTGTCTCTCCCTCTCTCTCTCCCTCTCCACTGTCTCTCCCTCTCTCTCTCCCTCTCCCTCTCTCTCTCCCTCTCCACTGTCTCTCCCTCTCTCTCTCCCTCTCCCTCTCCCTCTCCCTCTCTCTCTCCCTCTCCACTGTCTCTCCCTCTCTCTCTCCCTCTCCCTCTCTCTCTCCCTCTCCACTGTCTCTCCCTCTCTCTCTCCCTCTCCCTCTCTCTCTCCCTCTCCACTGTCTCTCTCTCTCTCTCTCCCTCTCCACTGTCTCTCCCTCTCTCTCTCCCTCTCCCTCTCCCTCTCCCTCTCTCTCTCCCTCCCTCTCCACTGTCTCTCCCTCTCTCTCTCCCTCTCCCTCTCTCCCTCCCTCTCCACTGTCTCTCCCTCTCTCTCTCCCTCTCCCTCTCTCTCTCCCTCTCCACTGTCTCTCCCTCTCTCTCTCCCTCTCCCTCTCTCTCTCCCTCTCCACTGTCTCTCCCTCTCTCTCTCCCTCTCCCTCTCTCTCTCCCTCTCCACTGTCTCTCCCTCTCTCTCTCCCTCTCCACTGTCTCTCCCTCTCTCTCTCTCCCTCTCCCTCTCTCTCTCCCTCTCCACTGTCTCTCCCTCTCTCTCTCCCTCTCCCTCTCCCTCTCTCTCTCCCTCTCCACTGTCTCTCCCTCTCTCTCTCCCTCTCCC
This sequence comes from Ictalurus punctatus, assembly GCF_001660625.3. NCBI lineage: Eukaryota > Metazoa > Chordata > Actinopteri > Siluriformes > Ictaluridae > Ictalurus > Ictalurus punctatus. The sequence goes on from NC_030418.2 coordinate 35,045,210, forward strand.
TCTCTCTCTCCCTCTCCACTGTCTCTCCCTCTCTCTCTCCCTCTCCACTGTCTCTCCCTCTCTCTCTCTCCCTCTCCCTCTCTCTCTCCCTCTCCACTGTCTCTCCCTCTCTCTCTCCCTCTCCACTGTCTCTCCCTCTCTCTCTCCCTCTCCCTCTCTCTCTCCCTCTCCACTGTCTCTCCCTCTCTCTCTCCCTCTCCCTCCCGCTCCCTCTCTCTCTCTCCCTCTCCACTGTCTCTCCCTCTCTCTCTCTCACTCCCTCTCCTCTCTCTCTCCCTCTCTCTCTCCCTCTCCCTCCCGCTCCCTCTCTCTCACTCCCTCTCCCTCTCTCTCTCCCTCTCCACTGTCTCTCCCTCTCTCTCACTCCCTCTCCCTCTCTCTCTCCCTCTCCACTGTCTCTCCCTCTCTCTCTCCCTCTCCCTCCCGCTCCCTCTCTCTCTCTCCCTCTCCACTGTCTCTCCCTCTCTCTCTCCCTCTCCCTCCCGCTCCCTCTCTCTCACTCCCTCTTCCTCTCTCTCTCCCTCTCCACTGTCTCGCCCTCTTTTCTCTCAGGATGAATGAGGGATCTGCCCCTCTTCTCTCTCTCTCTCTCCCTCCTGCTCCCTCTCTCTCTCTCCCTCTCCCTCGACCCTCTCTCTCCCTCTCTCTCTCCCTCTCTCTCTCCCTCTCCCTCCCGCTCCCTCTCTCTCTCTCCCTCTCCCTCGACCCTCTCTCTCCCTCTCTCTCTCCCTCTCTCTCTCCCTCTCCCTCCCGCTCCCTCTCTCTCTCTCCCTCTCCCTCGACCCTCTCTCTCCCTCTCTCTCTCCCTCTCTCTCTCCCTCTCCCTCCCGCTCCCTCTCTCTCTCTCCCTCTCCCTCCCTCTCCCTCTCTCTCTCTCTCTCCCTCCCTCTCTCTCTCTCTCTCCCTCTCCCTCCCTCCTGCTCCCTCTCTCCCTCTCCCTCTCTCTCCCTCTCTCTCCCCCCTCTCTTTCTCCCTGTCCCTCTCTCCCTCTCTCTCCCTCCCGCTCCCTCTCTCTCTCTCTCTCCCTCTCTCTCTCCCTCTCTCGCTCCCTCTCTCTCTCTCTCTCTCCCTCTCTCTCTCCCTCTCCCTCCCGCTCTCTCTCCCTCTCCCTCTTTCTCTCTCCCTCCCTTTCTCTCTCCCTCCCGCTCTCTCTCTCTCTCTCTCTCTCTCTCTCTCTCTCCCTCTCCCTCCCGTGCTCTCCCTCTCTCCCTCTCTCTCTCTCTCTCTCCCTCTCCCTCTCCCTCCCGCACTCTCCCTCTCCCTCTCTCCCTCTTTCTCTCTCTCTCTCTCACTCTCTGTGCTTGTTTCCTGAGCAGTGTTTTTTCTTTTCTCTCTCCGCGAGTGTCTGGGTGTTTTTTAGCGAGTGTGAAATTAGCGCCTGAATGGCGAGGCAGTAAAGAGGCAGGATTAGCGTCACTCACGCGTCGCTCTTAAAGACAAATTAAACGCTCGTTCATCTGAGATCCAAAAAACAGACGAGTGAAGGAGAGAGGGAAAGGAGTCATTTAACCAGGAGAGAACGAGAGGAAAAATAGACAAGCCACTTATCTATCTCTTTCTCTCTCTCTTTCTCTCTCCTTTCTTTCTTAGTTTTTCTCGTATATTCTTTCTTTTCCTTACTCTTCTTCTTCTTTTTTACATTCTTTCTTTCTATGTGACAGTTACCCTTGTTCACTTTTTCTTCTTTTTTTTACTTTCTTTTTTTGTTCTACAATCCTCCAATCTCACTTCTCTCTCTCATTTCTTTCTTTCTTTCTTTCTATGTTCTTCCTTTCTTAGTTTTTTGCTGTCTTTTCCTTACTTTCTTTTTCTTTTTTTAACTTTCTTTTTCCATTCTTTCTTTCCATCTCCCACAGTCACTCTTGTTCCTTTATTTTTTTTCCTTTCTTTTTTGCTTTTGTAGTCTGTTCTTTTCTTAGGTTTGGGGCATGTTGTATCCTTTCATTGCATTAGTGCCCTTCTTTCTTTCTTTCTTTCTTTCTTTCTTTCTTTCTTTCTTTCTTTCTTTCTTTCTTTTTCTCAGTCTCTTGTGTTTCTTTCAGTATTTCGTTTCTTTCCTGTTGCTCATTCTTTCTGTTTTTTGTGATTTAATTTTTGTCACCCTCGGCCCTTCAATCCCACCCACCCCTCTCTCTCTCTCTCTCTCTCTCTCTCTCTCTCTCTCTCTCTCTCTCCCCCTCTCTCTCTCTCTCTTTCTCTCTCTCTCTCTCTCCATGTGTCTGTTGTTGGTGTGCTGTTTGTAACGTTGTCGTATATTCCGTTCTTTTCTCGTCAGCTTAAGAACATGAGCCTCTCGATCTGTCTCTCTCCCGCAGCCAATCAGATTCAGCGCTATGTAAATCCATAACGAGAAAAGGGGTGTGTCCTAACCTCTAACTAGTGCCAGCGTTCAGAGCCTCATCTGTAGCGTTATTACATCACACTTATTACTTTTCAAAGCGGATTAAAGCGCAGTTTCTGCTCCGGCGACCGTCACAGGTCCACGGTGTTTCGCGCTACTCGGCGGCGCACGCTTGCCTCGTTACCATGACAACCGCTGTGTGTAATGCACTTAAGAAAAATTGAAAATGGGATTTCTTTAGAAATAAATCAGATTCACGCGGCGGTGCGAGAGAAGCCGAGGGCACGGATTACAGCGCCGTGTGGGTTTTTTTTCAATCTGAGAAAGAATTGTTTAAAGTTTATTATGCGCACAAAATCGGTCAGTGTTTTGCCGAGGATATGGCTGTGTGTGTGTGTGTGTGTGTGTGTGTGTGTGTGTGTAGCCGTTGGCAGATTGAAGTTGGCTCTCCACTGCAGCAGCTGCGGTGTAAGTGGTCCAGGGCCTCATGGGGGGTTTTGTTTTTGTGTGTGTGTGTGTGTGTGTGTGTGTGTGTGTGTGTGTGTGTGTGTGTGTGTGTGTGTGTGTGTGTGTGTGAAGATTCTGGGAATAGGGCTGACGTTATTATTATATAGTTCTACTATATTATTATGGGTTTTTATTTCATGTATTGTGTGTGTGTGTGTGTGTGTGTGTGTTTTATTTACTTATTTAGCCAGATGATTTACAACATTTGCATATTTTTGCATAAATAACTCATTGAGATAAATTTCAGTGATAAAATCAGGAAAGAATTTTAATTAGAAACTGATTAAACAGACATTAAGAGAAAAGCGCATTTCATCTTTTTTTCATTTTATTTGAAGAAATTAAGGGGAAAAAAGTATATAAAGAAGCAAAGTGTTGTTTTTTTTTGCATATTTTATTATAAATGTAATACGTTACAATATAAGTTATATAAAATGTAATTTTCTGTAGATAGAAAACACACACACACACACACACACACACACACCCCAGGTACTTTTATAATACATTATGTTTATTAAAGGTGGAACTGGCAGTTTTTTCAATTTCTTCCTAACACAAATAACATACAAAAATATGTAAAAGACGATGAAAAAGAATGATTTAACCTTTGACCTCGGAGCAGGTGAACGACACGGCTGAGAAAACCTGTTTGGAAAACCGACTTCCGGCCCGGAATTCTTCCTCGTGTGTTTTTTAAAAAATTTTTTCCCTGTTTGTTTGTTTGTTTGTTTTTCATTACAAAGTGCTCTTGACTAACCACGTAAAGCGTGAAGTAAATTTTTTGTGTTGTATCGTTATAACTCGCCGCGGAACGGCGGGATCTTTTATCTAACATGCTAACGCCAGAGCTTAGCGCTCATACGAGCTTATTAGAAAGAAAAACAGGATCACGACCGCACTCGTCATATATATATATATATAGGGGGTGGAGCTTTGTGTTCACGCGTTCAGATCATATTCAGCGCCACGTATTTAACTACTAGAGGCCTAATCTTGATCAGTCTTACCGAATGCACCTTCATCCAACATTTCGATTTTAACAGAATAAATGCGCTGAAAATTTTGCGATGCAGTTTTTGCGGAGTCTTTTTGTGCTTTCGCACGAATCGGCCAAACCGCGATCGCACGGAATTGTCCCGCACGCTCTTTTGTTGGTGAACGAGACCTTTCAGCCGTATCCGTGTCCGACGCACGCGTCACGATGACGTCCCGTGACGCGTCCCGGTCTGAATCTGTGCAGACTCTACGGTCATTCTGGAAAATCGCAAGCTCCTCCCCAAATTTTCTTTGATTTTGCGTTATTTCCTGGAGGGACAGTACAGCGTTATCTGGCTGGTTTTAAATGAAGAACGTTCCCTAGGTACGTCAGCTAGCTCGGACGGAGTAGCGTCGCGTAGCCGAAGTACGTTCTTGTTTTCGCCGCGTCAGAATCCTCCGCCGATCGTCAGGAACGACGCACGGCGTGAGAGCTGCCGTTCTCACTCGCGTAGCGTCGGCTAGCCGGCATTCTCAGACCGCGTTTGTGCCGAGTTTGATGTCTACGACGGTTGTTTTTTTTTCACTCGCACTGTAGGATGAAAAGCAGAAGCTCCTCCTCTCGATCCCGATGTCTCGCAGTCTTTGATCGTCAGTCGTGAAAAACGTCCACGTCCGTGTCCTCTGCACTTTTCACGTCAGGTAGAGTTCGTTAGTATGGGACGTCGGTACTTTTACGAGGACGTGAGAACGGTGTCGGAATCGATGCAGCCCTACTTTCAGACGGAGCTATTTAAATAATGTTCCTCAGAACGTGCGTAACATTGCGCTTTGCTGTTTAAATTCACAGCCTGCCAACGTAAGAAATGGTAATTTTGGCTTTTTAACAGACGGAATGAAACCTGACTTCATTAGTTCACTCCGTACTGCCTCCTGAGTATCATCCATATCTATTCTGTGTGTGTGTGTGTGTGTGTGTGTGTGTGTGCCTTTAGGTTTGATCCGATCTCCTGCTGGTGTGTACCGAGCTTTTCTCAATAGTTGCATTGAATCAAGTCTCATATTGTTGCGTTTGGTATTCCGTCTCAGCATGAATCCCAGTCAAAAAAAAAAAAAAAAAAAAAAAAAGACATTCAGCCGAGTTTAAGTTCAACTTTATCGTCATCTTCACTCCGAGCCATTAAAATGCAGCGAAACGCGTGTGTGGTCGGCCTGGCTGTGCCATCGTCGTAAAAATAAAAAAGAAAATGTCATTAAAATTTCATGAAGTAAGAGAAAAACGGAGTGCAGCAAAAAATACATCGAATACATTAATAACATAAAAGAGTTTCGTGCGTAAAGAAAACGCACTCGCCCGACGCGTGCGGATTTACAGGGATGCGTTTTAGACTCCGTGTACTGTATATATCTGTATGTGGACATACCAACTTTAATGTGCGTTCGTGCATGCGTCAGATCTGTGAATGACACATAACGGGTGCGTCTCAAAAATGTACAACCCCAATTCCAAAAAAGTTGGGACGGCGGGCAATAAAAGGCTGGAAAAGTAAGCGTTAGTAAAAAGAAACAGCTAGAGGAGCTGATTAGGTTGATTGGGAGCAGGGGAGGGAGATGATTGGGTGTAAAAAGGGGATCTTAGAGAGGCGGAGTCTCTCAGAAGGAAAGATGGGATGGAATCTGGATGGAAGTGGACACTGCTCTGAAACCTGTACACACCTTTCAGCGTTGATGGTGCCTTTCCAGATGTGCAGATCTGCGTCGGTGCGGTAATTCGTGGAAAAGGATTAAAGCCCCGACGGAGTATCGAGTCCTTAAATGAACTTACTTTTCAGAAGATCGACATTTCTGTATTATAAACTCTTTATTCGAATATTTTGAGATACTGGATTTTTGATTTCCGTGAGCTGTGAGCCGTGATCGTGGAGATTAACACTCAAAACGTGCTTGAATGTACTTCACGTTACGTGTAATGAATCGAGAGTGTATGAAAGTTCTACTTTTTGAATTCAATTACGGGGGAAAAAATGAACTTGTCCACGATGTTCGATTTTTTTGAGACGCACCTGTATGCTATAAGAAACCAATGTGCGAGCGGGCATGCATGCGTGCATAAAGTCCTGTTCGCATTTGTGCATGCATGCACGTTGGATTTCCTGTGCACATATATATATTTTTTTTCGTTTATGCATGCACGTTCAAACTAACTTTTACACATGCACGTGTGCAGATAACTTACATCCAGGTCTTCAAGTTCATGTATGCAAGTGCATATGTTCATGCATGCCCATTAAAGATAAAGTGCATGTGTGCATATGTTCATGCATGCCCATTAAAGATAAGTCCATGTGTGCATATGTTCATGCATGCCCATTAAAGATAAGTGCATGCGTGCATATGTTCATGCATGCCCATTAAAGATAAAGTGCATGTGTGCATATGTTCATACATGCGTATTAAAGATAAGTGCATGTGTGCATATGTTCATGCATGCCCATTAAAGATAAGTGCATGCGTGCATATGTTCATGCATGCCCATTAAAGATAAAGTGCATGCGTGCATATGTTCATACATGCCTATTAAAGTGCATGTGTGCATATGTTCATGCATGCCCATTAAAGATAAGTGCATGCGTGCATATGTTCATACATGCCTATTAAAGTGCATGTGTGCATATGTTCATGCATGCCCATTAAAGATAAGTGCATGCGTGCATATTAATCTAGCCGAGTCCGTGCTTTGCTAGCGCTTTGTAGCTAAACAGAGTTTGAAGATCTCATGTGCTGCATGACTGCTGTCCTTTAATAACCATATGCACACAAGACAAGTCTGGTCTTATTCATATTCGCATTAGTGAAGGCACCACTGCCGCATTAACCCAGTTCACTCTAATACTGCATCAGTATCATCCGTATCTGATGTGTGTGTGTGTGTGTGTGTGTGTGTTTAGGTTTGATCTGATCTCCTGCTGGTGCATGCTGAGCCTTTCTGCATTGAATAAAGTCTCATATTGTTGCGTTTGGTATTCGGGCACAGCGTGACTCCTTAGAAAAAATGCAAAATAGTTTATTGTCACGTCTCCATTCCGAGGCAGTAAAATAAAACGCTGGGGATCGTATAGCTACATCAAGTTCCTGCGTTTCTTTGAAGGTTCTTTTCACATTTGCTGAGGTTTTTTTTTCTCTTTTTCGATCTCCGGGGTTGTTTATTGTGAGAGTCCGGTACGTCTGGTGGTCGGGGGCTCACTTCAACTGAAAGCACGCGGAAGCTAAACGCTCTCGGCGCTGCGCGTTACCGAGCAACGTGATCGGTTCACGTTCATCCTCGCGTTTCAAGTCGGCGGGTGATGGTGAGGGAACGGTCGCTACAGTCGACTCCTTACTCGGCGTTCACGATGAGCAACACGCCAGCTGAGATTTTCTCAACTTTATGCTAATTAGCTGTGAATTCGAAAAGGAGCTAACGGGACAGCCGCAGAGTTGGCTAGTTAGATGTTCTAGGTGTGTAAGCTGGACGCTACATTTTAGCTGCGACAGACTACGAGCGAACTTGTCGCTCGCTAGCGTGAACGCGGCTTTATTTTGTGATCGGCTCAGCTTTGTGAGAATGCTGCGAGCTCTTACACGAGAATGTTTGCAGGAGTTCCTTTACGATAGCGTCCTCTACGTGAGAAGCGCTACAGGAACGTGGGCAAAAACATGGCGTGTCGGCCATTTTGCGACGCGCACGAGTGTGGAATAGAACCGCGCCATCGAGCCACGATTCGTCGACGTGAAAGCAAACTCGCGATTAGAAGCTCCGCCCACAAACTTGCTCGGGTGTGGACTCAGATGTGAAGTGTTCAGCGTGGATTAGCTAACAGTCATTTTAATATAAACGGTGCCGCGTTGTTTAGACAGTCTCTGAACCATGGCGTACATCGAGAAGCTCAGAATGTTCTAGCACACGTTCTCTTTCGGAGCTCCGCCCCCTTTCTCAGAAGCGTTCTGATGAATTGTGGAGCAGGTTTTCGTTTTGGGGTTGGGGTTTTTTCCCCGCTGTGTGATGTCTTCCTCTCAGTTTCTTTCGTTTTGTTTTCGTCGTCTTTTGACGTTTATTTTGAGAACGTGTTCTAGAGTGAGAGAATAGCTCAGACAGACGTCTCGGAATGCGGAACGTCGAGAGAAAGAGCTGAGAAATATCGCCAAAAAGTCACGCCACCCCCCCCCCCCCCCCAACGTATTTTCTGAAAATAGAAAGTGTGTGTTAGAGAGAGAGAGAGAGAGAGAGAGAGAGAGAGAGAGTTCATAACATCTGCATATCAAAGACAGATCTTCCACAGCATCTTACAAACTCAAGCCTCTTGATCTCTCTGCATTTTATTTAACATTGCTCCTGTGTGTGTGTGTGTGTGTGTGTGTGTGTGTGTGTGTGTGTGTGTGTGTGTGTGTGGTAAAGATGGAGTGTTCTGAATTCACAGTACACAGACACAAAGGCCTAGTTGGAGATCTTTAATATTTATATGTTACACACACACACACACACACACACACACACACACACACACACACACACACTGTCCTTTCCTGCTGAACTAAAATAAAAAGTCAGCTCAAACAGAATCGGCAGCTTTTCGGAACAATTCAAATGTTAGCTAACAACTGCGAAATGTCAGACTTCACACACGAGCGTGTGTTATACAGGTTTTTCACACACACACACACACACACACACACACACACACACACACACACACAATAATAGAGAAACTCGCTGATTAACCTCCCACATGTTCACCTTCTTTTCTTCATGTTGTGAAAGCAGAAATAACAGCGGTACTGTAGACATGTAAAAACAGGAAGTGATGGATGAATAGATAGATTTTTGGGATGGATGGATGGATGGATGGATTTTGGGGATGGATGGATTTGGGGATGGATGGATTTGGGGATGGATGGATGGATGGATTTGGGGATGGATTTGGGGATGGATGGATGGATGGATGGATGGATTTTGGGGATGGATGGATTTGGGGATGGATTTGGGGATGGATGGATTTGGGGATGGATTTGGGGATGGATGGATGGATTTGGGGATGGATGGATTTGGGGATGGATGGATTTGGGGATGGATGGATGGATGGATTTGGGGATGGATTTGGGGATGGATGGATTTGGGGATGGATTTGGGGATGGATGGATGGATTTGGGGATGGATGGATTTGGGGATGGATGGATTTGGGGATGGATGGATGGATGGATTTGGGGATGGATTTGGGGATGGATGGATGGATTTGGGGATGGATGGATTTGGGGATGGATGGATGGATGGATTTGGGGATGGATTTGGGGATGGATGGATTTGGGGATGGATTTGGGGATGGATGGATGGATTTGGGGATGGATGGATTTGGGGATGGATGGATTTGGGGATGGATGGATGGATTTGGGGATGGATGGATGGATTTGGGGATGGATGGATTTGGGGATGGATGGATGGATGGATTTGGGGATGGATGGATGGATGGATTTGGGGATGGATTTGGGGATGGATGGATGGATTTGGGGATGGATTTGGGGATGGATGGATGGATTTTGGGATGGATGGATTTGGGGATGGATGGATGGATGGACTTCCCTGACAGGAATTTTGGGAATTTGTTCTTTAACTTTGGAACGAGTTTCTTTCTTTCACGTAGATTTTTAAAAACAGGAAGTGATTGAGATGGATGACTGAATATAAGGACAGATGGATGGAGGGATTGTGGATTATGTATGGAGAGATGAATGGATGGACAGATGGATGGACTTAAAAATCTCAGAGGAAATAGAGAGAGAGAGAAGACGACGTGTGACGATACACTCCTCTAGCCCTGCACGGCTATTCTCCGCTCGTTTGCGCGCGTCTCATCAGGGCGGAGAATCGTTGTAAATCGAATCGCAGGACGCTGAGCAGGAAAAGAGCAGCGCGTAATGGCGGAATTATAGATCCTCCCTCGTTCACTCCGGCCTCGTCCCAAATTCACTTAAAGGGGAATCCGTCTTCATTTCTGTGACGCTGATGTGTTGGCGGGATTGCTCAGGCCCATTTGTTTAGTTTGTGTGTGTGTGAGAGAGAGAGAGAGAGAGATAGAGAGAGAGAGAGAGATAGAGAGAGAGAGAGAGAGAGAGAGAGATCGATGGGACGAGGATGAACTCATCCTGAGAGGAGGTGTAGGGTGAAGAGAGGCTGCGATAAAGCACCCAGTCATTATCCTTCATCTGGAGAGAGAGAGAGAGATAGAGAGAGACAGAAGAAAAGAATGGCCCAGTTTTTCATTGTGATTTTCAAAGAGAGGAGAGAGCATGGATGGGAAGAAGGGATAAAAAAGAGGAAAGGGGAAAGTAAGAGGCATCAAAAGAGTAGACGAGAAAAGAAGAAGAGAAAAAAGAGTGGATAGCAGGTTAAAATATCGAAGAGGAAAAAGGGGGAGAGAATGGAGAGAAGACAGAGGGGACGGAACAAGGAAGGGAAGAAGGGATGACAGATAATGAAGAAAAAAAGAGAACAGAGGGGAATAGAAACTATTCGAAATGAACAGAGCGAGAAGAAAGAAGAGAGACAGTAAAGGGAAGAATGAAAAAAGAGAAACTGAGCGGAGAGAGAGAGAGAGAGCGAGACAAACAGATAAATATAAAAAGGCAGCGTGAGGGGAGAGAGGAGAAAGGAACACGAGACAAAACGAGAGAAAAAGAAAAAGAGAGCAGGAAAGAACGGATGAGATGAGAAAGCGGACGGAAGGATGAGATTCGAAGTGAAAGACGTGGGGAGAGGAAAAGAAGAAAAGAAAACTGTGTGTGTATGTGTGAGAAAGAGAGAGAGTGCGTGAGAGAGAGAGAGAGAGAGAGAGAGAGAGAGAGATGTATATGTGTGTTTATATGATGAGTACTTGCAGGTGTTGTTCATTAGTAATGGCGCCCCACGCTGAGTCTGTATATCTGACCTTTACTGATCGATCTCTCACATCAGCTCACAGCTAACATTAAATATTTAACATTTCATAATGATACACACACACACACACCACGTCTGATTAATTACACACCTCCGTTCCTGTTTTATTTAAAGTTCAGAATAATCCATACCCTCGCTCCGTGCTGTTCATCAGTTCCATTAACAGTGTATTCCGTACTGTTCGTTTTCAACACTTCACCTGTAAGACATCTGAAGACATTACCAGCTTAAATACTACTACTAGTACTACTACTACTAATAATAATAACGAATTAAATGTATGAGAGTAATTAGAATCATGTGATTGGGGGGGCGTGGTCAGAGCTGTGATGGGGGCGTGGCTAGAGTGCAGCTTGACAAAACATACAGTGTACATGATTTTTCTTGTATCTGTTTTTCTTTTCTTGTAGCGCTTTGTCTATTCAGTCCAAACCACACACACACACACACACACACACACGCTCACACACAAGAACTTATCTGTCAGCACCCGCATAGCGGTGCGAGGTGAACACACTTCCATCCAGACGATGATACATCTCATGTGTCTGAACATGCTCAGAGAGAGAGAGAGAGAGAGAGAATCAGCCATAGAGATAGACAGACAGAATGAGGTGTGTGTGTGTGTGTGTGTGTGTGTGTGAGCGCACGTTTGTTACTAGCGCTAGCATTTATTATTTAATTAAACACAAAAATGCGACTTTGTTTCTACTCTCTTTTACCTAACTGTTGTTCCAAGATGGCCGCCGTCTCTCGGCGTGCGTTCCTGCATTACTCTCTAACTCCTCTCTCTCAGTGCTGTACGCTCTCTTAACTGCGTCTCCGCGTCTCCGAGGACGAGCCGAGGCGCACATCAGAGTGTGTGAGACAGATTTATTCACACGTCGTCCTTATGGAGAGCAGATATGGAGAGCGACCTTCAGGCTACAGCTCACACAGATCCACAGAGGGTCTGATAAATAGATAGAGAAAGTCTGTGTGTGTGTATGTGTGTGTGTGTGTGTTTTGTTCTTTGTGTGCAGTAACGTCCCCGGAACGATGTCCACCGGTTTGACCTTGGCGTGATACTTTTTCACACAGTATTTATTTTCTTTGCAGTATCTGTGGACTCTTAGAATGGAAACCACACCCCCTTTGTTAGCCCCGCCCCGAGTGCTAGCTATAGAATTCCTGCCGAGTCAGCGCGTTTACAGGATCGGCCATTTTGAGAGACGCAACATATATGAAATTGTTCATAAAAATTAATTTAAAAATGTAAAATTATGGATAGGATTTCTACAAAATTTAGATAATAATAATAATAATAATAATAATAATAATAATACAGATAAATCAGATTACTACATTAACATACTCTATGTACTGTGTAAAGCAAACAATTAACAAAGTAAAATAAAGATTTTGACTTTCTTCCTATTTGAGTGGCCAGAGTTAGTGCACGTGTATGTATATGAAGTGACCCTGCATTTAAAAACCAAAAAAAATTATATTAATTATATAATAATTAAATGTATTTTTTCACTGTTTAACTTTTACACAGCTTTTATTCATTATTGATACAGTATTTTTTTATTTACAGTTTTATTATTTTCTATTCATTCACTCAATTTTACATACTTTATTATATATATATATATATATATATATATATATATATATATATATATATATATATATATATATATATATAATTCCTATTATTATTCCTTTCGTCACTGCTAATCTTTTTATTGCGTTAGTATCATTAGCCTGTCTGAATGTTGTTTTTCTTTATGCCACACATTTTATACATTAAAATGCATTGAAAATATAAATAAATGCTCCTATGAAATCAGTTAAAATATCTTAATAATAATAATAATATATAATAATAATAATAATAATAATATGAAAATATAACATTGCTCTATTAATGATTTGTCTCCCTGACTTGCTACTTTACATTACTTTTATGCTTACAGTCATTTATTATACTTTTA
>NC_030418.2:35060484-35087984 GCF_001660625.3 Ictalurus punctatus
CATTAATGCTCCCATACTAATCCCATACTGATTTAATACTGCTCCATTAATACTCCCATACTGAGCCCATACTGATCCTATACTGATCCCATACTGCTCCATTAATGCTCCCACACTGAGCCCATACTGATCCCATACTGATCCCATCCTGTTCCCATACTGCTCCCATACTGATTTAATACTGCTCCATTAATACTCCCATACTGATCCCATACTGCTCCATTAATACTCCCATACTGATCCCATACTGATCCCATACTGATTACATACTGATTTAATACTGCTCCATTAATGCTCCCATACTGATCCCATACTGATCCCATCCTGTTCCCATTCTGCTCCATTAATGCTCCCATACTAATCCCATACTGATCCCATACTGCTCCATTAATGCTCCCACACTGAGCCCATACTGATCCCATGCTGATCCCATCCTGTTCCCATACTGCTCCATTAATGCTCCCATACTGATACCATACTGATTTAATACTGCTCCATTAATACTCCCATACTGAGCCCATACTGATCCCATACTGCTCCATTAATGCTCCCATACTGAGCCCATACTGATCCCATACTGCTCCATTAATGCTCCCACACTGAGCCCATACTGATCCCATACTGATCCCATCCTGATGCCATCCTGTTCCCATACTGCTCCATTAATGCTCCCATACTAATCCCATACTGATCCCATCCTGATCCCATCCTGTTCCCATACTGCTCCATTAATGCTCCCATACTAATCCCATACTGATCCCATCCTGTTCCCATACTGCTCCATTAATGCTCCCATACTGATTACATACTGATTTAATACTGCTCCATTAATACTCCCATACTGATCCCATACTGATCCCATACTGATTACATACTGATTTAATACTGCTCCATTAATACTCCCATACTGATCCCATACTGATCCCATACTGATTACATACTGATTTAATACTGCTCCATTAATGCTCCCATACTGATCCCATACTGCTCCATTAATGCTCCCATACTGATTCCATACTGATCCCATTCTGCTCCATTAATACTCCCACACTGATCCCATACTGATCCCATACTGATTACATACTGATTTAATACTGCTCCATTAATACTCCCATACTGATCCCATACTGATCCCATACTGATTACATACTGATTTAATACTGCTCCATTAATGCCCCCATACTGATCCCATACTGATCCCATACTGCTCCATTAATACTCCCACACTGATCCCATACTGATTTAATACTGCTCCATTAAGGCTCCCATACTAATCCCATACTGATCCCATACTTCCCCATTAATGCTCCCATACTGATCCCATACTGATTTAATACTGCTCTCATACTGATCCCTCATTGCTCCAAAACCAATGTGATAATAATTCAATACTGACGTGATACTGGTCTGATACTGACATACCTTAGTCGACTCCTCTGCAATCTTCTGTTGCTGAATTCTGTGAGATATCGTGATGGGGATGAGTCGTGTCCTGTATTCACATGCAGTCTCAGTGTAAAAAAAAAAAAAAAAAAAAAAAAACATCAGTGTAATAGATGTGTCCTATCTGATCCATATAGTCTCAGTGTGTGTGTGTGTGTGTGTGTGTGTGTGTGTGTGTGTGTGTGATTATGGATTTGATTTTAGCTTTCACATATTAAAAAGTGCTCGACCTGAAACATGGAAGATTCATAGTAAAAAAAAAAAAGAAGCAGTTGCATTTACACTCTGATAGGGAACATATCTGGTTTGGCTGGCATAATGTTAGAATGGGTTATGGAGTGTGTGTGTGTGTGTGTGTGTGTGTGTGCTTATTGTTTATTTCTTCATTTCCTTGTCCATCTCTCCGCTTCTGTCTCTCTCTTCATGCTCTTCTCTTTAGGATCGGGTTTGATTTGTTGTGTTACACTTTTACGTTTTTTTTATGTTGGTGTTGATTTGCGTTTTGTGTGCGTGTGTGTGTGTGTGTGTGTGTGTGTGTTTGCGCGTGTGTGTGTGTGTGTGCGCGTTTGTGTGCGTGTGTTCTGTAGGTTCTCCCATGCCATCCCCTCTCTGCAGTCCATCTGATCACTCACTCCATCCTCCGCCGCACAGCGCCGAGTCCGAGTCAGACGACGAGCTCACACACACACACTGCAGAGAGCACACACACACTGCGGCCCATGGTAAGGGTGAAGAGACTTCTCTTCATCTCTCTCTCTCTCTCTCTCTCTCTCTCTCTCTCTCTCTCTCTCTCTCTCTCCCTCCATCACTCTCTCCACCTCTCTCTCTCTCTCTTCCTCTCTCAATCTGTCTTTCTTTCTGTTTTAACCTCTTTGACCTATAAAGCCCTTTGATGCCTTTTTCAACAGTGGGTGGAGCTTAGCTGTCCATCAAAAGAGGGGGCATGGCTATAAACAGGATGTAGTGATAGACATGAATCACACCGTCTGTACATGTTGCAGTTTTACATGATCGGTGCAGCATTAATAAATTGGAATTACAGTAATTATAAGCTTCACATCTTTGTTCAGCTTCACCACACATTAAGTTGTTTTTCTGTGTGTTTCCATAGAAACAACTCATTTCCGAAGTCGGCTTCTGAATTTGTCTGAGGCGGAATGCGTGAGCCAAAAATAAGTAAATAAAATAAAACAATCCATGAACATTAAGTCCTTAAGAAGCATAGAAATGACTCCTTAGAAATGACTCATTAGAAATGATTATATAGAAGCAATTTCTTTGAAATAATTCCTAAGAAACAACTCAACAGAAACATCCCATAGACATGACTCAGTAGAAACGACTTCATAGAAACAACTCAATAGAAATGACTCCATAAGAATGACTCCTTAGACTCGATTCCATAGAAACGACTCAATAGAAATGACTTCATAGAAATGACTCCTAAGAAACAACTCAACAGAAATGACTCAATAAAAGTGACTCAGTAGAAACGACTCCATAGAAACAACTCCTTACATACAACTCCGTAGAAATGACTCCATAAATGTGACTCATTCTAAATAACTCTTTAGAAACGTCCCTTAGATATGACTCCATAGAAACGACTCCATAAAACGACTCCTTAGAAACGAAACCATAGAAATTACTTTATGGAGACGACTCCATAAATATGACTCCTTAGAAATGACTGAATAGAAACGAGTCATAGAAACGAGTCGAGTCATAAAAATATGACTCGACCTTTCACCGAAGCCGACTTTTGAATTTTACTCTGATCTTCTTTAAAGTGGAAAAAACGATCTAGGAATAAAGAAATGAAATAAAACAGTCCATGACCAAGGCCGTAAGAAGCGTAAACACGACTCCTTATGAACAACTCCGTGCACATGACTCCACAGAAATGACTCGATAGCATCAGCTCCAAAATTGGGCCTGTAGATGTTCATGACATTAATCCTGAAAATGCATCGTTTCTATGGAAATTGTAAAACAAAAAAAACAAAATTTTTTTTTTTTTAAATACTTAAAAAAATTTTTTTTAAAAAGATAGCTCCCTTCTCGCTCACTCGCTCGCTCTCCCTCTCTCCATTTTTTTTCACTCTCTGACCTCTTCTTCGTTCCTCTGGCTACCGTACATCTCACTCCATCACTCCTTTTCCTTCTATAATCTATTTCTACCACACACACACACACACACACACACACACACACACACACACACACACAGTCTGTGAGCTACATCGAGGAATGTAGAATCTCTTATCAGGGAATGTCGTGTTGTTCGAGAACCTGTGGACGTTTTTGTGTAAAATTCCTCCTCTAGCATGTTTTCAGGGTTTTTACTTCCCATCTCTGAGCGGCATTAAGCACTCTGCTGCGTGTGTGTGTGTGTGTGTGTGTGGCTTTGTACTGGAATGAACGGAGGCAGAAAGTCTGGCAGCGTCTCTGATTGATACAACAACATTACTGTAACTACAGCGGGGTCCAAAAGTCTGAGTCCACTACCAGGAACTGGTTTTTATTCCATCAGGTATCAAACGCTCAGATCAGATTTTACTCCTCGGATCCTCATCGCTTCAACATTCCAACATCCTCCTCCTCCTCACACACACACACACACACACACAGTCACGTTTATTATCTCTAACAGCTGTGGAGACGTTTATTTTAGACAAACACCGGGAATTATTGTTGTAGCTGTGGTCGAGGATTTAATCCTTAAATTACACACATCCGTTACACGAGAGTTACACACACGTGTGTCTCAGTTACACGTGATTCTGATCTCGAACTTTTTTCCTTGCGTGATATCGGCTCGCGTGAGGCTCGGGATTAAGTCCAGCGCCACTCTCTGCTGGTTGTGATGTCATCGCAAAATGTCACGCTGAAATGAATAAAGTTATGTTTTGGCTGTAAATACACTCGAAAACACTACAGAACACCAATCGAGAACAATATTAAATATTAAATATGCAACTTGTAATTTATTAAAAACGTTAAAGTCCACAGAAAAGACATGACTGGAGACAGAATCTGGCTCGGAGACATTGCTTATCTGAGGACTGAGATTTTTATGAATTATATTATAATAAAGGTTCTCTGTAAGCATAGCAGGTGAGCGCTTGGTCAGCTTATCCTTCACACCTCGCTCGGCTAATCAACAAAAACGTCGGCATTACTTTATTAATCTGAGCAATACAAAAGAACAGCGAATTAAAAGCGTTATAAAAGCGGCTGCAACCTACGCTCACACGTTACGCCACGTCCTTTTAACACGTCATTTCATAATGTCCTGGATTTATTATCTCCAGGTGCACAAGTATAAAAAATAAATAAATAAAACGTTTAAAACAATACAACAATGCGATGTGATAGATCAAGTGCTGTTTCATTCTGGATTTGGAACTTCGTCAGCCGTCCCGTTCGAGACTCGGACAAGATCGAAACGTTTATATAACGTTTATTTATAGACGTCCCTACAACGCTGTTGCAATGTTTTAGCTTCATAATCTTATAAAAAAAAAAAACATCTGCTTTAATAATTGTTCTCACAGAAACAATAGAAACACTAACGTTTATATGTATCTATATATGTATGTATATGTATAAAAAAACATCTCAGGACATTCAGAAAACGTGACCGACTCTTTTTAATCAAAGGTTCCTAGGGTCACTGTGAAGAATTTAGAGGATTTCGTCAATAAACATGGATTATATATATATATATATATATATATATATATATATATATATATTATAGTATTGCACTTCAGATTGATCTCGAAGTCCATGCTAGCTACCATTAGGACAGTGAGACTTTTGATCGACCAACCAACGACATTTTAGTCACCGCTTACTCTTTCAAAACGTTAAAAAAAAAGCTCGAAACAAATATACGACACGAAGCCGTGGACATTTTTTGTTTTCATTACAGTGACTGTATTTTCCTCCAGACGTCTCATCGAGTCATTGAATTTAAAGCATATGGCATATGGAAGTGCGGGGATTCTGAATCTCGTGCCCAGAAAAGTGTACATAGAAACGACTCCTAAGAAACAACTCAATAGAAACGTCCCTTAGATATGACTCCTTATATACGACTCCATAGAAATGACTTTAAAGAAACAACTCAATAGAAACGTCCCTTACATATGACTCCTTAGATACGACTCCCTAACAACGACTCCTAAGAAACGTCCCTTAGATATGAATCCTTAGATACGACTCCATAGAGACAACTCCTAAGAAACGTCCCTTAGATATGACTCCTTAGGTACGACTCCATAGAAACGACTCCTAAGAAACGTCCCTTAGATATGACTCCATAGAAACGACTCCTAAGAAACAACTCAGTAGAAACGTCCCTTAGACATGACTCCTTAGATACGACTCCATGGAAACGACTCCTAAGAAACGTCCCTTAGATACGACTCCATAGAAACGACTCCTAAGAAACAACTCAATAGAAACGTCCCTTAGATATGACTCCTTAGATACGACTCCCTAAAAACGACTCCTAAGAAACAACTCAATAGAAACGTCCCTTAGATATGACTCCTTAGATACGACTCCCTAAAAACGACTCCTAAGAAACGTCCCTTAGATATGACTCCTTTGATACGACTCCATAGAAACGACTCCTAAGAAATGTCCCTTACATATGACTCCTTAGATACGACTTCATAGAAACGACTCCTAAGAAACGTCCCTTAGATATGACTCCTTAGAAACGACTGCCTAAAAACGACTCCTAAGAAATGTCCCTTAGATATGACTCCTTAGATACGACTCCTAAGAAACAACTCAGTAGAAACGTCCCTTAGACATGACTCCTTAGATACGACTCCCTAAAAACGACTCCTAAGAAATGTCCCTTAGATATGACTCCTTAGATACGACTCCTAAGAAACAACTCAGTAGAAACATCCCTTAGACATGACTCCTTAGATACGACTCCATAGAAACGACTCCTAAGAAATAACTCAATAGAAACGTCCCTTAGATATGACTCCTTAGATACGACTCCTAAGAAATAACTCAATAGAAACGTCCCTTAGATATGACTCCTTAGATACGACTCCTAAGAAACGTCCCTTAGATATGACTCCATAGAAACGACTCCTAAGAAACAACTCAATAGAAATGTCCCTTAGATATGATTCCTTAGATACGACTCCATAGAAACGACTCCTAAGAAACAACTCAATAGAAACGTCCCTTAGATATGACTCCTTAGATACGACTCCATAGAAACGACTCCTAAGAAACAACTCAATAGAAACGTCCCTTAGATATGATTCCTTAGATACGACTCCATAGAAACGACTCCTAAGAAACAACTCAATAGAAACATCTCTTAGATATGACTCCTTAGATACGACTCCATAGAAATGACTCCTAAGAAACGTCCCTTAGATATGACTCCTTAGATATGACTCCATAGAAACGACTCCATAGAAACGACTCCTAAGAAACGACTCCAAAGAAACGACTCCAAAGAAACAAGCTCGTCGTGTGCCCGTGTTCACTGCGTGAACGGAACTCGCGTTATCTGCTGAGCACTCGAGACCAGACGCCGCGTGTCGAGGGAACTGCGCTGTGATCGGAACACTGACTGTTTTGTATTAGTGAAGATGGATGGAGTGAGATTGGAGAGAAACCGTTTAACAAAACCAAAAACACTCACTTTTCAGATCTGAACCATCATTTATCGCTAACACACACAGACACACACACACGCACACACACAGTGCGAGTCTGCGCCGCATTCCTGTCATCCCGCTGTGTGTCTGCTCTGAGAGCTTCAGTGCCTCCAGTCTGTCTGCATCAGCATCACGAGAGGAGTGTAATGTACTGTGTGTGTGTGTGTGTGTGTGTGTGTAATACCCTGCAACCCAGAGTTTAAGAGGGTAATACTGTCTCTCACACAGCTACACACACACACACACACACAGTATAGCAATTGGTGCATCGACTTAAACTGAAAACATATGAGTCTAGATGCAATTTAAAGGAAAACTCCAGTGTTTTTCATCTTAATGTCTATCCACCGCTTCTGTAGTGTGCGTGTGTGTGTGTGTGTGTGTGTGTGTGTGTGTGTGTGTGTGTGTGTGGGAATACAGAAAACCCTTGTGTTCCACACTCACTCATAATAGAAGTGCAGCTGTTGAACTTTTCAATAAAAGTTCACACATTTAAAATAAAACAGTAAAATTCAAAATTAAAGTTCAGCAGTAATATATTTGGATTCTGGATTCTGATTGGTCAGAAGGTGTTGAGTGACGTTTTTTTTTTCTATACGAGCATGACGTTGCGCTCAGCAACCACACGTCCGTTACACACAGCGCACAGGCTAAAACAAAAATTCCTCAAGTTTAAAACTTGTCTTTTAAAGCTGTCTCAATATATACAGTCCCACTAAACCCCACCCCTAAACAGAGATTGACCAATCGTAGCTGAGCAACTGTAACTAGGCACCTTCGAGAAGCGTTTAGGACTTTACCTTTAATGGATAAAATATTCCAAATGAAAAGAAAGCCATTCTCACACACACACACGCGCGAGCCCGAAACGTTGCAGTGTCCTTTAAAGTCCTTTCAATTAATTAAAGGGATTAATTACAATAACGCGTGCAGGAGGTCAAAGCGAGACAGAAATCAGTGCTGCAGGTTCGTCGTGTTCTGGAGACCTCGTTAGAGACGCTGAAAGTGTGTCAGAAACCACGCCCTGTTCACTTCATAGTGCACTATTTCGAGAACGAACCCATTTTGTACTTCAAAAGCATATCATGAAGCAGGAGGGGGAAAATACCCACAATGCACTTCACTGTCCAGATGAGGGAAGCACTTAAAGGTTCTTGGTAGAACCCTATAACTAAATAATCACACGGTTCCACCTAGAACCCTTTTAGAAAGCTGAGAGCCCGTCATTAACTCAGGAACCCAAGGAGTGCAGTGTTACTGTGCCATAAAATCCAAGAGCCAATCACGTTCCAGTATGCAAATAAACTCCACTTTACCAGGAAAAGGGGTGTGGCATGTAGGGTTTGGGAATTTGCATATTTTGCATATTCGTAGACTATAGAATTCTTGACGAGGGTACGAGTACTGGTCGTTTTTTGTGTATTCGATATTTATTTATTTGTTTGTTTGTTTGTTTGTTTATTTGTTCGTTCATCTTTTGTAAGCACTTTATCCTGGTCAGGGCGGCGTGGTATCGTGAGTATATCCCAGGAATACTGAGTCGGAAATTCATCTTGGATGGGATGCCATGCTGATCACTGATTGGATCTGATTTCTGAATATTCATCAGCTTATTATTCAGTACTGAGAACTAATGCTTTATTATTATTATTATTATTATTATTATTATTATTATTATTATTATTATAACGGAAACACACACACACAAACACACATCTATATGCATACACACATACCTATATACCTATACACACACACACACACACACACCCCTGTGTGTGTATGAGGAGAACACAACACTGTAACATTGTACACTGTAGTGTATGACATTATAATGCAGCTGGAATTTTTCCAGAATTGCAGTAGCAGTTACTATACATACGTGTGTGTGTGTGTGTGTGTGTGTGTGTGTGTGTGTGTGTTCTCCCAGCAGGCAGCTTCCAGTCGGGAAGTTAACAGATTTCCTTTTGGTTCTGAGGTTAACATTAGGGTTAGATTGAGGATTAGGAAAGTGGAATTTGATACACATTCATGTGTGTGTACGTGTGTGGACATGTTCATGTGTGTGTGTGTGTGTGTGTGTGTGTGTGTGTGTGTGTGTCTCCAAGCCAAACCAGATCCGTGTCGTTTCTCTCATAATGGAAGAGGCTTTTAGCTAAAGTGGCTCCTTTTCTTAATAGCCACGTGCAGTTATGGCCGACGCGGCTCCGAATCCAAACCCCGAACCAGCTTCCCCAGCTCCACTTCCACTCTTCATTAAGTGCTCTCCTCATACACACGCAGGGGTGTGTGTGTGTGTGTGTGTGTGTGTGTGTGTGTGTGTATAGGTATATAGGTATGTGTGTATGCATATAAACCTGTGTGTGTGTGTGTGTGTATAGGTATATAGGTGTGTGTGTATAGATATAGATGTGTGTGTGTGTGTGTGTGTGTGTGTGTGTGTGTGTGTGTGTGTGTATGTGTATGTGTGCTATTGATCAAAAATCGGGATGCCGTAACAGCTCATTGTTCCGAATGATCACTGCCATTGCATAAGATCACCACTGAGATGAGAGAGAGAGAGCGAGAGAGAGAGAGAGAGAGAGCGAGAGAGAGAGAGAGAGAGAGAGAGAGAGAGAGAGAGAGAGATGGTGGGGTAGAGAAAGAAAAAGAACAAAAGAGCGAGGGAGAGAAAAGAGGATTATTCTGGCTTTAATAGACTGAGTGGATCAGAGTACACACACTCTCAACTCCATATTAAACACACTCACACACACACTCACACACACACACACTAACACACTTACACACTCACATACACACACTGACTCACACACACACACTCACACACACTTTCTCACACACACACACACACACACACACACACACACACACTAACACACTTACACACTCACATACACACACTGACTCACACACACACACATACACACACTCACCACACACTCACATACACACACTGACTCACACACACACACACTCACATACATACACACACACACGCACACTGACTCACACACACTCACACTCACACTCACACACATACTTGTGTAAAAACAGACAGAAAAAGTAAGAAAAAGGTGAGACAAAAATAAAGGGATAGGTGAAAGATAAAAGAGACTCTCAACACACACACACACACACACACACACACACCACATGGATGAGGTTATATGTGTAAAGTGATATGTGTGTATATTTGACCTGTTACGGCTACAGAAGGTAAGAACATTGGGTGTTATTGGGCTGTAACTGACCTGCACACTGCAGAGGAAAAAAATAATAATAAATACATTTAAATTAAAAATCATGAATATCACTGCATTTCTTTTCATCTGATCAAAAACATAAAAATATATAATATAACATAATATGATATAATAAGATATAATATGATATGATATAATAATAAAAGCAGGTGGATTGAATATAGCTGATGACATAAAGGGTCATTTAAATACAGTCACAATTGTTTGTTTGTTTATTTATTTATTTTCAGTAGTCGCAGAAAGCCTAATATAACAATTTCATTTGAAAGGAGTGGTTTGGATATAGCTCGATTTATTTATTTCCTGTTGTCATTGAACAATAAATAAATAAATATATATATTTTTTGTATGAACCAAGCCTAATCAATAAAATAATAATAATAATAATAATAATAATAATAATAATAATAATGAAAGGGGCGGTCTCTTTCCAATTGTCATTAAAAAAAAAAAAAAACCTTAAAGCCTAATCAAAATAAAGAACTTTTGTAAATGAAACAGGGTTTGTTTATTTATTTATTTTATTTGAATATGACCATAATCATTTCCTCTAATTGAACATTTCCTTCCTTTATTTGTTAAATATTATAATTTTCCTATAAATCTATATATCACCATTGCTTGTGTTTTGCAGAAATCTGGTGTATTGTGAAACTGAAACTCGGAGATGTTATCTCTGACGTGTTGCACACTCGTACATCAAACACAAACACTTCCGATAATCTTTTAATTAAATTCAATTAATTATTTAAATGAAATCGTTTCATATTTTTTCTTCTTTTTTTTAAACCTTCGTGCAGCAGTTAGTTTGATAGAGTAGTTCAGTAGAAAGCATACAGATTTAGTCGCCTAATTATTGTGGCATAGCGTAATTAATCATGAAGTCAGTCTGTAATTAAACATTAATTAAACATTAAGTCTCCTGCACTGTTTCATTAACGCCTGAAATGTTTTATTTCGTAAAGCTGTTTTTTTTATTAGGGCAGTCGCTTTACCATTTTTAGTGAACCTGAATCTAAAGAGGTTTAAAACACGTTAGATTATTATTATTATTATTATTATTATTATTATTATTATTATTATTATTATTATTTGTTCTTTTGTTTTGTTTTGTTTTTTAAACCCACCACTAACACTATGCATCTTTGGAAGATGATAAAGGCTTCGCTAGCAACATTTTTATGGATTATTAAAGTTAATACTAAGAGAAGAATAGAAAAAAAAAAATAAGGAAAGGAAATTAAGAGAAAGTCAAATTTACTTTAAAAAAGAAAACAAACAAACAAACAAAGGAAAGAATATCGATTAAAATTGCAACATGTCCCTGAATGTATATTTATTTTAATTTCGTTTAATGATTCCCAATGTGTTTATTGTTTAGATTTTTGAAATGTTATTTATTTATTTATTTATTTATTTATTTATTTTTTTATTTTAACATGGCACCACTCTACAACTTTGGAGGACATTAAAGACTTTGCTAGTGATATACATGTTAACTTACATTTTTATGGACTATTAAAGAAAATTAAGAGAGAGAAATAAATACATGCATAAATAAACAAACAAATAAATGAGTAGTGTGTGCAAGTTTTTGTTTTTGCTAACCTGTCACCACCCCACAGCTTCAGAGGACAATGACTTTATCAGTGAAAATTACACGAAAGGAAAAATTAAACAAATAAAATTAAAAAGGAGAGAATATTGGTTAAATTAGTGTTTTATAGATAGATAGATAGATAGATAGAGAGAGAGAGAGAGAGGTAGGTACATAGATAGAGAGAGAGAGAGAGAGAGAGAGAGAGAGAGAGATTTTCACCACCCTTAAAGACTTTGCTAGAAAGAAAAGTATAATGTTAATAATAAAATTAAGAGAAAGAAAACAGAACAAGTAAATAAATAAATAAATAAATAAATAAATGAATGAATAAATAAATAAATAAATAAATAAATAAACAAGTAAATAAATAAATAAATAAATGTAGAGAGGAGAGAATGTTGATGAATGTGGATTCTATTTTGTGATGTCATATAACAACAAGAATCAAAATGAATTGAAAACGTGTGTGTGTGTGTGTGTGTGTGTGTGTGTGTGTAACCAGTCACCACCACACTCGTCTTGGGAGAACGTTAGGGAGTTTGCTAGCAGCATATGTATAAAGTTATATTTTTATGGACTATTAACGTCACCTGTAAAAGAAGAAAAGAAAAGAAATGAATGAATTCAAGAAGGAAGAAGTATTGACTACAACCGTGTCATTTAATTAAACCGATTAGAGAGTGTTTTCGCTGCTTTATCAGTGCGATGCTTTTCCTTGATTTGATCAGATAAACGACAGATCAGTCGAGATTTAGATTTTACGTAACAACAGATCAGAGGAAGGAAATGAAACATGGCACAATACAGAGAGATATAAAGAAGCCATGGGTCACGTCTGCTGAGAGTGATTATCGTTTGGCTCACACACACACACACACACACACACTCACACACACACACACACACACACACACACCTCGATCACTTTTGTCAAACTCACTGAGCATGAAAGTAGTAATTTTACAGCACAGGAACTACAGTAACATTTACTCAAGCTGTACGAGGCGCCCTACACACACGCATACACACACACACACACACACACACACACACACACACATACACACTAACTTTTTCACATTTTTACATTTACATCTTTGCTTCAAGGACAGTGAGTTAGAGGGAGCAATGATCCATACTACACTACACACTGAAATAGGAAGTGTTCCATCTGTCACACACACACACACACACACACACACACACACACACACACACACACACACACACACACACAGCTGGCGTGTTAGGAATACTTCATTTTAAAGTTCGTTTCAGGGGGCAGAGTTAGTGTTTGTAGCTTTAATCACTTATTTTATACGGTTTACAGTAGATTTAAAGTTTCGCCCTCACTTGTGAAAAGTTCTGTGGGTTTTTTAACGATATCACAATGTCAGTAATATGAGGTTTCTTATGTAAGGTTTCTGACATAATGTTTTTGAAATTGAGATGTCTAGCATGGTAGTTTTAACATCAAAGTTCTAATTAATTCTAGAATTCTAGTTTTGTGCTCTATTGTAACATTTGGAATGCAAAATTCATTATGTAACTTTTCATAACAGAGCATATCGATTATAACATTTCTAACTCCGTAACTCATAACGCAACCCTTTAATATTAGTTTCCTCCATGTACCATTCATAAGGCAACATTTATAAAGTGCCATTCATAATGTAACATTCATTATATAGCATTCATAGTGTAATATTCATAAACATAACATTCAAATTGTAACATTCAAAATGTATCATTCATTATGTAACATTCATTGTATACCATTCATTATATAACATTAATTACATAAAATTCATAATGTAACATTCATTATATAACATTCCTAATGTAACATTCTTTATATAGCATTCATTAAAAAACATTCTAAATGTTTCATAACATTCATTATGTAACATTCAAAACGTAACACTCATTACATAGCATTCATTATGCAACATTCATTATATAACCTTCATTATATAACATTCATTACATAGCATTCAAAACATAACATTCATAATATAACATTAATTACTTAATATTCAAAATAATTGCATTCATTATGTAACATTCAAAACATTTCAGAATGTAAAATTCAATATTTCTTGTACAACATTTGTAGCTAGTAGTGTAGTGTAACATTTCTAACATGCCGTATCTAATGTAATGTAATTTCCAATATGAAATAGAATGAAATGTTCCTAATGTAACATTGCAAAGCTTTTAAAGTGTTGATTTTCATGTAACTACTTCATTCCTGTTGCGTGTCATTTCTAATGTCTGCGCGTTTTAGCTATGACTTTATTTTCACCGTTGCTAACGTGACGGTTGTAACGTGACGTACTGAACATCGTTGTTTCTCACGTTACATTTTGAAAGTGATCTCCCTGGCTCAGGTTTTGAGCATAAGGTTCCCAGGGTGGCGTTTTCAACTTGACATTTTAGCGTGTGATTTCCACCATGACGTCTCTGACGTGACATTTTAAGGTGACATTTCTAATGTGTGGGTTTTAATATGTGACATTTTGTAACATCGCATTCCTTCTGTAACTTTCCTCACGTGCCATTGTTGCTGTTGGCGATACACTGCATAATGATTTGAAATGAATTTCTCAAAGCGTGTGTGTGTGTGTTTGCTGTCTGTTACAGCAGAGTTGCATGGAGCGAATCCCGGATGTGTCCACACATGCACACACACAAACACACACACACACACCGCTGTGTGGAAAGCAGTAGCACCTCTGCGCTAGTTGTCGAGAGTGTTGTATGATATAAGGTTGATTGGTTCGGTTTGCCTTTCCTCATTAAAAAGTGTGTGTGTGTGTGTGCATGTGTGTGCGTATAAGTGTGTGTGTGAAAGAGTGTGTGTGTTCTTCTGAAACTTGAGCACTGAGAAAAATCTCCAGGTTTCTTCCAATTAAAATAACATCAACACCTAAAAGCGTCATCATCTCTAATCTTTAGACCGTGATTATTCCTTATTTAGAGGAACTGCGTTAATTGGCGATCTTTTTGTCAGGCGTGAGGTGTGTTCAGAGATTAACATCCTCCAGGGCTCGAGGCTGCTGCGTTTCTCAAAAAAATACAAGCTCAAGCTAGAGAAAATCGTAATTAACCCTTTGTTCAATCAGTTTTTTTATTTTACTGAACATTGGAAAAAGGATTTTTAAAAAAAAATAACAACATGAAGCCCTGTGTGCTTGTCTCAGAAAAAAAAATCAAGTTAAATTGATAATGTGCTCTCTCACTCTCTCTCACTCTCTCGCTCTCTCTCTCACACACACACACACAGTTATATTTATCATTAATATATGATTAATGCACACATACTCTACTATACATTTTATGTATAGATCTGGAAACTTCTGGAAATTAAATGTTTAGCATGTTAAAATCTGATTAAAGTGAAAAATGAGAAAATCACATTTAAAGATTTCATTGCAGTTCCACTGAAAGACGTCCCGCTTAGGTGAACTCACTTCTTAGCCCCTGAGGTAAACTCACTTCTTAGCCCCTGAGGTAAATTCAATTCTTTTTTTAAAACCTGAGGTAAACTCACTTCTTTTCTTAGTATCTGAGGTAAACTCACTTCTTTCTTAGTGCCTGAGGTAAACTCACTTCTTGCTACCTGAGGTAAACACTACCTTCTTAATGCCTGAGGTAAACTCACTCCTTTTCTTAGCACTTGAGGTAAACTCACTCCTTTTCTTAGCACCTGAGGTAAACTCACTTCTTTCTTAGCACCTGAGGTAAACTCACTTCTTTCTTAGCACCTGAGGTAAACACTACTGTCTTAGCACCTGAGGTAAACTCACTTATTTTTTTAAAACCTGAGGTAAACTCACTTCTTTCTACCTGAGGTAAACACTACCTTCTTAGTGCCTGAGGTAAACTCACTTCTTAGACCCTGAGGTAAACTCACTTCTTAGCCCCTGAGGTAAATTCAATTCTTTTTTTAAAGCCTGAGGCAAAATCACTTATTTTTTTTAAAACCTGAGGTAAACTCACTTCTTTTTTTAAACCTGAGGTAAACTCACTTCCTAGCACCTGAGGTAAACTCACTTCTTTTTTTAAAATCTGAGGTAAACTCACTTCTTTTCTTAGCATCTGAGGTAAACTCACTTCTTTCTTAGTGCCTGAGGTAAACTCACTTCTTGCTACCTGAGGTAAACACTACCTTCTTAGTGCCTGAGGTAAACTCACTCCTTTTCTTAGCACTTGAGGTAAACTCACTTCTTTTCTTAGCACCTGAGGTAAACTCACTTCTTTCTTAGCACCTGAGGTAAACACTACTGTCTTAGCACCTGAGGTAAACTCACTTATTTTTTTAAAACCTGAGGTAAACTCACTTCTTTCTTAGTACCTGAGGTAAACACTACTTTCTTAGCACCTGAGGTACACCTTTAGACAATCTGACTGTGTTTGTTAAATTGGCAAAGCAAGGTTAGAATTCAGCCTATTTTTATGTCCTATTAAAGTAGAGACGTCAAAAATTTAATTGTCGGTATAAAAACTCCAACTTGTTCAGCTGCTTTCGAGAATTCAGTTCTAGCGGTTTCCCTACAGTGTCTTTAAAAATTCCTCAAGTGTAATAAATGTTCACAGATTACCTTTCCCAATTTATTTTTAGATATGTGACATAGTGAAATAACCTCTCTGTTCATGAAGCATATTATCCTTCGCTTTGTGTAGAAATACAAAGTAAATAAACAATGAATGAATGATTTCCGTTCAAAAAAAGATTTCCATTCAGAGTAAAAATCAGATCTGGTCCAAATCCCTCCTCAGTTCCTGTCAGGAAGATTCCTCAGAATAGCTTTTCATTGATATTGAGATGAAAATATTTCATACAGGGGATTTTAAAAATAAACATTACAGCTATAAAACCTAAAGGAAAAATAAAGAAATACCCCTGAGGTGGTCGGACATCGGCTTTCTTTTAACATCAAAACATGACAGCGTGATCAGAACTCTTTCGTCCTGCATTAGAAGATTTTATTGTGAATTATTGAAAGCTCGGTGGAGACAGAGACAGCCTTGAGTGTTCTCGAGTTCAGATAAATATCCTGCGCGTCAAACCAACAAGCTGTCGGATTTCACTCCTCATTTAGTGTGTTTGAACAAGCTTCTGTTTATCGCGCACGTTCGATTGCTGTAATCTCATATTCAATTTCCCCCGTCCTCCTCCATTGCCTCTCATCTACGAGTCTGCACTTTAATTCACCCTTTTATTCGCTGATATCAGGGGACTCATCAAACTGGAGAATAATATCTCCGCGACACGCGCCGCAATTACTCTGAATTATCACGCCTTATAAACCTGCGGTTCAGAACAAAATGCTCGGCGTCTCAGGAAAATCGTAAATTGCCTCTCGCTGCTGTTTGGCAGTTTGAGAAATCTATAACGCGCCGAAATATCTGTAATTACACATCTTTCTTTCTTTCTTTCTTTGTTTTCCACTCGCTCTTTCTCTCTTTGTTCTGTCGCAATCCTGACTGCTTTTTGCTCTTTTCTCATTCACTTCCGGTTAGCGAACAGCGACGGCTAGTCAACTCCGAATCTGTTTTCACCGTGTTTACTACGAGAAGCGCTAACGAGAGTATTTGCCAGGGGCGTTAGCCGGATTGTTAATCATCCGGGGCTGGGCCCAGAATCTTCTCCATCAAAAAACTTTTAAAAACTTACTTCTAAATAGACTTTCCATGCATTTTTTTTTCTTGCAGTAGAGTTTTGTTTTATGGAAGCTGAGGTAACTTAGCTGTCAATGTATGACATGATCAGAAAAATTGGATCAAACTTGCCTCGGGTGTTGTCACTGTATGTAGGACGACCAGACGGATAAAATATTAAACTTTTCTAACTAGGCTAGTTTGGTGTCGCTAGCCAAGAGGAGACACAGCTAAGCTATCACTGTATGTGTTTAGCTGCTACAGAGTCGTGTAGAGTTCATTATCGTTCCTTCTGCTCTGCTTAGATCATCTTCGCGTAAACTAGAACTCATATAGACGTTTACACGCCTTGTTCTCCTGCTCAGGATCAGAGGATGTTTCCGTTTCTGTTTCAACTCCTTTACTGCTTTAAAAACATTATTTTTAGTCGTGTATATCGAGTTCCCCCTTACTGACTGTGTGAGCTAGCGTTTAGCAGATTCAGTTCACTCCGATATAAAATCACAACACCGCCGTCGTCTTTTACTGACGTTCAGTTACGTAGCGACGAACCGCTCCGAGTGGAGAAGTATTCAGGGCTGATGAGATATCTCGCCCAGTGTCTGCAAAGTAAACCTTTGAGTTGTCACCAAGGACACAAAAAAACAACAACGCAGCTTGTCATGCTACTGAGAAGCGTGAACTGGTCTGACACTGGAGACTGACACTGGAGACTCCTTCCATAAATGTAAGCTAACAGTTTCTGACCAATCGTATAAACAGAAGTCAGTGATTATGGTGATGTGCTGATCCACATTCCCTCCAAATCTCTCTCTCTCTCTCTCTCTCTGCTTTTCTTTTATCTTCACATCCCACTGATCTCATCACATCACTGGTCCTCGGCGTGTCAATATTTAAAAAGCACTCCGTCCCTCAGAAGATCATAGAGAGGCGAGGAGATAAATGTCATAACCTGCTGCTATTTATCCTCCTCAAATAGCACAGCGGCCGAGCTGTCTCTACTCCAAGAGGGGTCCTGCTGGAGGCTCGCACTCACCCACACTCACCCACTCTCATCCCTCCGTCCACTCGCTTCATCCCTCTGTTCGGTTTGCGTCCCTCCGTTTCATCCCAATGACCCCATGACATTAATAATAAGAAAAACACACCCACTTCCTGTTTGGAGAGGAAGTGCACCTGCTGGAAAACGGACTGGTGTAGTTATGGCATCCATCTCTCTCTTTCTTTAACTTCTGTGTCTAATGTGCCTTCTTTCTTTCTTTCTTTCTTTCATTCAGTGAATCTAATAATCTATCTATCTATCTATCTATCTATCTATCTATCTATCTATCTATCTGTCTGTTTATTTATTTGTTTGTTTGTTTGCTTTCTTTTTTTCTTTTGGTCTATATTTTTATATTTCTCACTCAAGCTTTCTTTGTGTGTTTCTCTCTCTCTTTCTCTCTGTGTAATAAATGGTGCAGTTTGTGTGTGTGTGTGTGTGTGTGTGTGTGTGTGTGTGAGAGAGAGAGAGAGAGAGAGAGAGAGAGAGAGAGAGAGAGAGAGACGGTGAGACGTGTCTCTTTTGCACTGCTGGTTATAACACACGAATCCAGCTGTGATCTTTCCATCGCTTCCCCTCTTCATCCCCCTCTCCTCTCATTCATTAGTGGATGGGGGGGGGGGGGTGGATTAGGGGGTGATGGAGGAGTGTGTGTGGTGAGGGTGTGTGTGAGTGTGTGTGTGTGTGTGTGTGTGTGTGTGTGTGATGGAGGGATGTGCTATTAAATTGCCTATTAGGGAGAAAAAGAAAAAATATATCAGCAGGAGAGACCTTGAATCACCCTCCTTTTTCTTTCACACTTTTTTCTCTCTCTTTCCATTTTTTTGTGATTGATGTCACCTCGACGTGGTGCGCACACACACACACGCACACACGCACACACACACACACACACACACGCACACACGCACACACCTGTCATCCACAGGCACTTCACAAAAGAGGTATTTTCAATTCTGTATGGGTCGTTGAACAGAGGACATCATGTCCTGACCACACACACACACACACACACACACACACACACTCCACACACACACACACACGCACACACACTCCACACACACACACACACACGCACACACAGGTTGAGCTCTGCTGTAGTGACTGATTTACCCTCCTGACTCTCTGATACTGCTGTGTAGGGTCGCTTTAATTCTTTACCATTTACTCTCTTTCCCCCCCCCCCCCCTTCATCTCTCTCTCTCTCTCTCTCTCTCTCTCTCTTCATGTCTCTCACTCTCTTTCTTTCTCTCTTCATGTCTCTCACTCTCTTTCTTTCTCTCTTCACATCTCTCTCTTCATCTCTCTCTCTTCATGTCTCTCACTCTCTTTCTTTCTCTCTTCACATCTCTCTTCATCTCTCTCTCTCTTCATGTCTCTCACTCTCTTTCTTTCTCTCGTCATCTCTCTCTCTTCATCTCTCTCTCTCTTCATGTCTCTCACTCTCTTTCTTTCTCTCTTCACATCTCTCTCTTCATCTCTCTCTCTCTTCATGTCTCTCACTCTCTTTCTTTCTCTCTTCACATCTCTCTCTTCATCTCTCTCTCTCTTCATGTCTCTCACTCTCTTTCTTTCTCTCGTCATCTCTCTCTCTTCATCTCTCTCTCTCTTCATGTCTCTCACTCTCTTTCTTTCTCTCTTCACATCTCTCTCTTCATCTCTCTCTCTCTTCATGTCTCTCACTCTCTTTCTTTCTCTCGTCATCTCTCTCTCTTCATCTCTCTCTCTCTTCATGTCTCTCACTCTCTTTCTTTCTCTCTTCACATCTCTCTTCATCTCTCTCTCTCTCTCTCTCTCTCTCTCTCTCTTCATGTCTCTCACTCTCTTTCTTTCTCTCTTCATATCTCTCTCTTCGTCTCTCTCTCTCCCTTCATGTCTCTCACTCTCTCACTCTCTTCATCTCTCTCACTCTTTCTCTCTTCATCTCTCTCACTCTCTTTCTTTCTCTTTTCATCTTTCACTCTCTTTCTTTCTCTCATCTCTCTCACTCTCTCTTTCTCTTCATCTCTCTCTCTTCATCTCTCTCTCTCTCTTCATCTCTCTCTTTCTCTCGCTTCATCTCTCTCTTCATCTCTCTCACTCACTCTCACTGTATTTCTCTTCATCTCTCTCTCGTCATCTCTCTCTCTCACTCTCCCTCTCACTCTCTCTTTCAATCTCTCTCTCTTCATCTCACTCTCTCTCGCGCCTAATTGATGTTTGAATCACGACTTAGAATTCCGCCGATGCCACAGATTTCCGTAGCCGGGAGTCTGTCTGGGTGGGAGGGGCATACTCTGTCTCCATCTGTCAGTTACAGCTGTGGGCTCGTGTATGTAGAAGAGGGCGGATAGCTCTTTCCTCCGAGTGGAAAACACCAACCTGCAGTTCAGATAGATCTGGTTTCACGTGTCTCAGACGTGGTAAAACGTCACCGCTGGTGTTTAATCGACAGGCAGGACCGATATCTTCCTGACATCAGACGCGTTTACGTCGTGGTGCTTCAAGCAGGATCATTATCGTTGGACCCTATACATTGATGACGGCTGAGAGTTCGTCCGCCATCTTGCTCGAGCCGAGAGGCTTCGGAAAACATGACGTCGTCATTTCCATTAAGGGAACGCAGTGAGCGGTTTTTGCGGTGCATCATGGGATTTTTAGGGCGCGAACATTCCAGCGATTAAAATGGCAGCCTGCCTGATCAGCGCCCTGAGGGAGCTGATTGAGACGCGCCCGCTGTCTGACCAAACAGAATCGGCTTCCGATTCCCAAACTGTGAAGCGTGCTATCATTATAAATCTGTCTTTATTTATAGTGTGATAGTGCTGTAGTGTTGTAGTGTTGTAGTGTTGTATTACCACGCACAGTTGGTTTTTTGACTACTTTTAGCTCTTCATTTTGGAGTGTGTGTCTCTCTCGAGGAAACTCTGCGTTTTTACATTAACAGCGTATCCTATTTAACCAAAAATATGTCTTTTCCTAATTTTCAACCCATCAAGTAAATTGTCCTGCACTCTCTCTTTCTCTCTCTCTCTTTCTCTCTCTCTCTCTCTGTCTCTCTCTCTCTCTCTCGCCCTCTCTCTCTCTCTCTCTCTTTCTCTCTGTCTCTCTCTTTCTCTTCCCGTCTCTATTTTTCTCGCTTGCTCTCTCTCTCTTTCTCTCTCTCTCTCTCTCTCTTTCTCTCTCGCTCTCTCTGTCTCTCTCTGTCTCTGTCTCTCTCTTTCTCTTCCCCTCTCTCTCTCTCTGTCTCTCTATTTTTCTCGCTTGCTCTCTCTCTCTTTCTCTCTCACTCTCGTTCTCTCTCTCTCTCACTCTCTCTTTCTTTCTCTCTCTCTGTCTCTCTCTTGCTTTCTCTCTCTTTCTCTTCCCCTCTCTCTCTCTGTCTCTCTTTCTCTCTCACTCTCTCGTTCTCTCTCTCTCACTCTCTCTCTCTCTCTTTCTCTCTCTCTGTCTCTCTCTCTGTCTCTCTCTCGCTTTCTCTCTCTTTCTCTTCCCCTCTCTCTCTCTCTGTCTCTCTCTCTTACTCGCTTGCTCTCTTTCTCTCTCTCTCTCTCTCTCTTTCTTTCTCTCTCACTCTCACGCTCTCTCTCAGTCTCTCATTCTCTCTCTCTCTCTCTCTCTCTCTCTCTCTCTCTCTTTCTTTCTCTCTCACTCTCACGCTCTCTCTCAGTCTCTCATTCTCTCTCTCTCTCTCTCTCTCTCTCTCTCTGTCTCTCTCTCTTACTCGCTTGCTCTCTTTCTCTCTCTCTCTCTCTCTCTCTCTTTCTTTCTCTCTCTCTCTCTCAGTCTCTCATTCTCTCTCTCTCTCTCTCTCTCTCTCTCTCTCTCTCTCTCTCTCTCTCTCTGGTATGATGTCATGGTTTTTATGTGTTTGTTGATGACACCGCAAAAAGACGTAAAGCTTTTAACGTGTCACACACATGACCAGGTCACGGTCGACCAATCAGCATTTCTGTGTCTATGAATATGGAGTCTGAAGTCAGGTATGATGTCATGGTTTTAGTGTGTGTGTGTGTGTGCGTGTGTGTGTGTGTGTGTGTGTGTATAAAGCTTTTAAAGTGAGACCCTCCACCGGCATTCTCTCTGTTTCTGTTTAATGTGAGATTAAAGTGTGTCTTTAAATTTAAACGTACGTGGCTTCCCCAGATGTAGTCGATCAACATGCTAATGTAGCTAACAGGTAATGAATGCTAATAGCCTCCAGTTTAGCATAATGCTTTCAGTGTCTCAAATAGGCAAGCTGATGTGGTTTCTATAAACGTGGACAAAACAGCATCACAGCAGAATTAAAAAACAAAACAAGCTCCTCACAGCCCCTTCACTTTCTTCCTCTGAAACATGTCGTGGCGTAACGTGCGAAGGCGGAGCTTGTCCATTAGTGCATCAGACTAATATTGTATATCATTCACGTGTATTCACATGTGCTGCTGAGTTCTGGATTGTGATTGGTCAGGAGGTGTTGATTAATTACCTAGAACAGTAGCTCAGGATTCTATTAATGCGCTCGCTCTGATATGTTGTTTCTATAGCAACAGCCCATTCCCATTCACATAGACGTGCGTAATCGTTGTTTCTCCTTTGTGAAGCAAAGAGACGTCTATTTACCATTCACGGAAGGAGTCTCCGGTGGCAGTGTTAAGTTGCAAATTTGTTATATTATTTTTATTCGAGATTCATTCTGCCGCTTTGTTTAGCCAAACCGTGTTTTTTTATACAAGTGTGTACAAATTTCGACACGCTAAACTTTTCCCTTTTTTTACCCTAAAGAAGCAAACTTCAGACACGGAGCACGCCTCGGCTGATCGACTCCATTTGTTTATAACCATCACTTTAAGACTCAGGAGCTCTTTTCTTCCTTTATCTTTAAAACAGCACTTGTCTTCCGTTTCCTCCTTTTGTTTTTTGCGTCTATTGTGCTCGCTGAGAGCGCTCTGACAGTAATTGATTGGACGACGTCGCAATCTTTTACCGCGTTGCGTCCTATTGAGCTTTTGTACCTGCGCGTTACGTCCTTCACAAACACAAGAAACTTTTTTCTCTCTCTCTCTCTCTTTTTTTTTTTGGCGAGGCGATAAGAGCCAGAGCTCGTTTACAGAAAGCATCGATGGATCATTAACATCCAGTCCACCGAGCGGCTCAGGTTTCTTAATTAGCGTCTCATTTACTCTAAAAGTCAATAAAATCTGTTTGGGCCGTGTGTAAGTCTCCACTCAGGCTCATCCTGGGGTATTTTGTAGTGCGTTGGGGAATTAGATGCTATGTACTAGCGTACTGGATTAGAGGGTTAATAACCTGTTATTTTTCTACCAAGTCCGCTTCTTCATCTCTGTTTTTTTAAACTGTAAGCCACTGACATTTAATATACAGACTAGTTTTACAGATATTGTTCGCTAGTTAGCTAATATGAGCTAACAACAAGATTTCTGAGAGAATTGTTAAGATAATCATCGTGGATTTTCATAAACAACAGTGCTAACACTAGTTAGCTAGCTAATATGAGCTAACCTGACAGGATTTCTGAGAGAATTATTAAGATAATCATCGTACATTTTCATAAACGGCAGTGCTAACACTAGCTAGCTGGATAACACGAGATAATATCAAGATTTCTGACAGAATTATTAAGATAATCATCATAGATTTTAGGGCGCACGGTGGCTTAGTGGTCAGCACCTCCGGGGTCGGGGGTTCGATTCCCGCCGTGGCCCTGTGTGTGTGTGCGGAGTTTGCATGTTCTCCCCGTGCTGCGGGGGTTTCCTCCGGGTACTCCGGTTTCCTCCCCCAGTCCAAAGACATGTACGGTAGGCTGATTGGTGTGTCTAAAGTGTCCGTAGTGTATGAATGGGTGTGTGAGTGTGTGTGAGTGTATGTGATTGTGCCCTGCAATGGATTGGCACCCTGTCCAGGGTGTACCCCGCCTTGTGCCCGATGCTCCCTGGGATAGACTCCAGGTTTCCCGTGACCCTGAAAAGGAGTAAGCGGTTGAAGATGGATGGATGGATCATAGATTTTCATAAACAACAGTGCTAACACAAGCTAGCTAGCTAATATGAGCTATCCTGACAGTATTTCTGAGAGAATTTTTAAGATAATCATCATAGATTTTCATAAACGGCAGTGCTAAAATTAGCTAGCTAGCTAATATGAGCTAACCTGTAAGTTTCTGAGAGCATTTCTGTATCACATTCATAATATTAATAATATTCCCTGGTATTTTATTCTAGCATGGCAAAAATATGCTAAAATGTGGCGGGATTTCTGAGAGAACCGTTATGGATATTAATAAATGTCAGTGCTAATGCTAGCTAGCTACAATAAGTAAACCTGCCAGGATTACTGTGAGGATTGTACAGTCATATTCATGAATGTTAATAATATTTAATGCTAAAGGATTTCTGAGAGAATTCTTAAGGTAACTATCGTAGATATTCGTAAAATTTTGTGCCAAAGCTAGCTAGCTAACTAACATGGGCTAATCTGACAGGATTCCTAAGAGGAATATAATACATGCTCAAAGTATTTACTGCGGATGTTAATTAGCTAGCTAACATGAGCTAACTTGACCGAGAATTGACGGCTAGTATAATTGAGTATCGCGTAACCTAAAAACTTTTATATAATTGAATAATTCTAAGCTATTATTTGAACTAGAGCGATAAACATAATTCTCATCATCGTCCGGTGTTTACAATTTATTACGAATTAAAAGTCAGATTTTTTCCCCCGTTACTCAGAGATCTGGATTTTGCAATCTTGCGAGTTTTCCGCTAATCGTTGCAAGGCACCAGCAATCAGCGGCGTGTGTTAGGGGTGTGCACGTGTTAGCGTTTTAAAAGGAAACCCACGGCGTCGTGAGTTCTGCGTGAACAGGATATCGATATTTTCAATAATAAGGATCAACTGAGTGAAATTGTGTTAGTGTTTGATACCTGATGGAATAAAAACCAGTTCCTGGTAGTGGACTCAGACTTTTGGACCCCGCTGTAGTTACAGTAATGTTGTTGTATCAATCAGAGACGCTGCCAGACTTTCTGCCTCCGTTCATTCCAGTACACACACACACACACACACACACACACACACACACACTCTCTCTCTCTCTCTCTCTCTCTCTCTCTCTCTCACACACACACACACACACACAGCTGAGCTCTTAACTGTAGTGAATGATGGGAATTAAAGACCTGAAAAACCGTGTTAGAGAGATTCTCTGACTAAAACTCCCTCGTAACAGAGATTAACTCTTTCAGACGTCGACACAGCTCAGTCAACGCTCAGTCTCAGTCAGTGCTCAGTCGACGTCATTACACCACAGCGCTGTGAGCTATTCACTCAGGAGGATGTTGATTAGTTTTCTATAACAGCAGCTCTGGCAGTAATGCAGCTGCAGATCACGGGTTTATTTATAATGCGTCATGGTTTCTATAGTAATGTCTTGTTCACATGGACTTGTACTGTGGACATTTTCTAATATTAATAATAAAGAGATTCTTGTATAATTATTGATATGATGTTATGTCTGTTTATGGAAGGAGGTATTTATAACAGTCAGGGGAAAGAAAGAAAGTGCAGAGTATTGAACACTGAGAAATAAACACTGATCACTGAACACTGAACACTGAGAACTCAACACTGAGGACTGAACACTGAGGATTGAAAACTGAGGACTGAACACTGAGCACTGAGGATTGAAAACTGAGGACTAAGGATTGAAAACTGAGGACTGAGCACTGAGGACTGAGGATTGAAAACTGAGGACTAAGGATTGAAAACTGAGGACTGAGCACTGAGGATTGAAAACTGAGGACTGAACACTGAGCACTGAGGACTGAGGATTGAAAACTGAGGACTGAACACTGAGGACTGAACACTGAGCACTGAGGACTGAGGATTGAAAACTGAGGACTGAACACTGAGGACTGAACACTGAGCACTGAGGACTGAGGATTGAAAACTGAGGACTGAACACTGAGCACTGAGGACTGAGGATTGAAAACTGAGGACTGAACACTGAGGACTGAGTGTAATGTCCAGATCAGTGCGAGAGACAGAGGACAGGATGAGAAATGACACACCGGCATGTTGTTGATAAATAATCTTTCCTTTCCATGCGCTCGTATCAAACCCTCAACACCGGCCTCGTCTCTCTGCGACTCACCTGCTGCTGAAATGTCAGTTTAGCATCTCGACACATTACTGACATTTCCCTTGGAGGGAAAATAATCCAGAGAAAACAAAACATGGATTTCTCACAACAGCTCCCTACTGAAAAGCGAAAAAAAAAAAAATTCTTCTGGGTGAAGCTCTGACCTCATTACTGAATTTCGGAAAAAGACTCGAGAACACGTAAGCAACTGTGTGTAGACGTGCGAATAATACCTTATATATATATATATATATATATATATATATATATATATATATATATATATATATATATATATATATATATTATATTAGATTGTATGCTTATTAAACACAATATTGTTGTGTATGTGTGTGTGTGTGTGTGAGAGTGTGCAAAAGCACTTAAAAATAGAAACCAATAGCTTGTTAAAAGAGCGTGAGACGTTTGAGATGGAGCTGGTCATGACATGTAGCACACACACACGTAAGCAGTCACACACACGTGTGTATTAGAGTGTCCTTGCTACACACAAACACACACACACACACACACACAGATAAGACAGAAGGTGAGATAAATAAGCAACACAATCACAGTGTTTTAACAGCTATCAGATGATGCTCCTCACACACACACACACACACACACACACACACACACACACACACAG
>NC_030418.2:35100484-35147984 GCF_001660625.3 Ictalurus punctatus
AGAATGAGAGAGAGAGAAGGAGAGAGAGAGAGAGAGTGAGAGAGAGAGAGTGAGAGAGAGAGAGAAGGAGAGAGAGAAAAGCAGGAGACTCATGACAGACAGTGAGTGAGTGAGTGAGAAAGAGAGTGAGAGAGAGAGAGAGAAGGAGAGAGAGAAAAGCAGGAGACTCATGACAGACAGTGAGTGAGTGAGTGAGAAAGAGAGTGAGAGAGAGAGAAGGAGAGAGAGAAAAGCAGGAGACACATGACAGACAGTGAGTGAGTGAGTGAGAAAGAGAGTGAGAGAGAGAGAAGGAGAGAGAGAAAAGCAGGAGACACATGACAGACAGTGAGTGAGTGAGTGAGAAAGAGAGAGAGAGTGAGAAGGAGAGAGTGAGATAGAGAGAATGAGAGAGAGAGAAGGAGAGAGAGAGAGAGAGAGAGAGAGAGAGAAGGAGAGAGAGAAAAGCAGGAGACACATGACAGACAGTGAGTGAGTGAGTGAGAAAGAGAGCGAGTGAGAGAGACAGAGAGAGAGAAAGACGGGACAGACGCGTCTACGCTGGTTTTCGCGGTTTCTCTGTAACGAGAGATCTAGTTTGGTGTTTTGTTCTCGTGTTTATTAACGTCGAGAGAAAGGGAAAAGAGGACGATGAAGGAACGACTGTTTAGTGTCGCTGCTATAACGTAAGTGACAACAGGAAGTAACTCGCCTCTCCCACATTAACTCTTAACTCGACGCTCCGTGTGTCCTCCGTTAATAACGGAAACGTCGTCATCCTCGGCCCGTCGCCGTGGTTACGAGGAATGACTCGCTCCAGAGCGTCCGGTTGTACACGAATCATCCACTTCGTGTGTTATTGACACGCGTAAACGATCAGTAATATCATCCGTATCCAATCTACGAACGTGTCTAAAGCACGATGCGACGGCGTTATCGTCACGGAAACGTCTGTCGTCCTGCGTTTACTTCACGTAGGTGAAAATATTATTACAGACATCACAGAGCCAAACGAATCCCCAGCGGATATCTCTAATAAACGAATCAGCGAACAGTTCAGCCAAAAGTGCAATAAGTGTGGCGTTCTAGCGCAGAAATGAGAAATAACAAAGCAAACCTCACACACCGATCGCGTCCCGGCGGATCGCCTCCGTGTAGCGGGAAGAGGAAGCGCCACTTTTTCAGGTCTTTATACACAGCGCTGCTGTTTACGCCAATAAATCAACACTTACAGCTACTTGGCAGCGCGCGCTCACTACAGTAACGAGAAATAATGAGAAATAATGAGAAATGTCCTGATGAGAACGCGTGTGTGTGTGTATATGTGTGTGTGTGTGTGTGTTTTGGAAGCATGTACAGGCCTGACGCCAAACACGACTCTGTTCAAACACACTGATTTATGTGAAACGGAGTGTGTGGGGTCTTTGGAGGGAAAGTTTCGACCTAAAACAGTTCGATCCTGAGATATATTCCGCAAAACATTCCGCGTCTCAGGAATCGCAAAATAGTCTGGTAGCTCTCTCGTCTGGGGCGCCACTGTCAGTAGAAACCATTACAGAAGTTCTAATGGCTATAATGGGAATTGTATTGGTTTTAATGGTTCTGGTAAGGTGTTGGGTTCTATAGGTGGCATGTTTATAGCATGTCTAATGGAAACCAATACAAACTGTTAAATGCTAATAGAATTCGGACCAAAACAGACTACGTTTGTTTATGGTTTTAATGGTGTTTATAGTGGAAACCATCATCCAACCAATTTCTGTGATGGTTTCTATTGTTTGGGGTTTGTTTGTTTTGTTTCAGCGGGGTTCTCTTGATTTTTCACTTCACGTTCGTGTCCATCGACGGTGATCGTGAGCGTTTATTCCCTCGAGTTAATCATATCGAATCACGTCAGCTTCAGAAACTCGGCCCGTGGTGAGGAGAAACGTGGAAGTTTCGAAGTTTCGGCTTCATGCTAACTCGTTTATCTGGTGTTATAAGATTGAAGAAGGACTCGCGGGTTTTTTTTTTTTTTTTTTTTAAATCTTTTTAAAACGCGCCACTCTTTTACTATTAATATTAATTCAGTCGTGTGTTTTTTTTTTTTTTAGGACGGCTAGTTTTCAGCCGAATTTGAGTCATTTAGACGGATTCATTCGTATTTTTTTAATAATTAAGACGGCTCTTCATTTTCACTCGCAAAATTATGAAAACGCCCCGATCCGAACGGCCGCTGTTAGCTCTGGCTAGCTACCCCACGCGGCGTTCGACTTCCCTCAGAAGCGGGAAGCCGTGACGCCGTTTAAAACCTCCGTGATTTAACGTTCGGGCTTTAAAATGGGGGGAAAAACACGGACGCCGTTTGTTAGCCGAACGCTAGCCAGCTAACTGTGATGAGTGATGTTATATGTACCTGTAACGGTAGAGTCGGGGTTCTAGAGTGAGCGAGAGAATATATCTGTATGTTGATTGATCTGAAGTCTATATGTGTATATACGGTGTGTGTATATATATATACACACCGTATATACACATATATATAACTCATTTGACAGTAAAGAAGTGCTGTTGTGTTATCTGTTTACGCTGTGAGCGGTCATTTTGTTTTGACGCCGGTTTGAGAGACGTTCTTGAGTAGGAATTGAGTAGAGGGGTGTGGTTTCGCGTTTACGAGTCCCAATCGCTAGTCAAACGCAGCGTTACTTTGAATCTGTTAGCATGCATGGTTAGCTAGCTAAAAATATCCACGTTAAAACATTGTCCTCCTTTAAGTTAATAGCTACAGACTCAAATTGATCTCTGTATTCTATATTTACTTTAGCGGTAAACTTCAAAGAAAACAAGCTACAAACTTTATCTACTCTAGCTGCGTAATAATTGTAGTCATGCTAGCTACATTTCCATCTGATTTAGCTAGCCAGTGAACGCAGTAGACAGTTTTTGGGACGTAACAGTACTTGTGTTTCGAGTGGGATTAGTCAGCCGTGGTGATGTCAGTCCACTACGGCGTGTCCTGTTGGCTGTTGGGAGGAAATGATGTAACGCATAACACACTGAGGCACCGAGGGGTCGAACCAGAGCTAAGCGCTGATCTCCTTATCTTCAGGTCACACCGTCTGTGGAAGATACCTCCCGCACACGTGGGAAAGGAAATGACACGCCACACAATCTGTTTTTGTTTTTTTTTTTAATTGTTTAAAAAGGGTACTCGGAGGTACTAGAAAGGGAACTTAACTGAAGCGGGCTGATGGTGTTATACATTAAAATAATCAGTGATGCAGCAGAGTAACAGTTACCGTCCCGAAATGTTTTAGCAAAGATTTTTCAACGATTACTTTTTTAAAAATTTTTTTATTAAAGAACGTCATACTTTCTGTCCATTTAACAAGTCAGTTCCTGTTCTCACTTATGTTATAACAGCTATAACGTATGTAGTATCATGTATAGTCGTTCCCTCACCGTCCCTCTCTCTGTTCTCACGCTTGAAGCTAATGAGACGCAAAAAAAAAACAACTTTTGTCGCCGAGAAACCCTTGTAGAAGCGTAAACGTAAACGTCTGTCCTGAAGATTTTGCAGACGTTACAGTGTTACCTCTGACACCGGAGACTCCTTCCTTAAAAGTTAAATAATCATCTCCTTATTGCAAGAAAACGTAGCTTCCATATCGATTTTTCACGTCCCCGTGAGTGAGCCGTTACTATAGGAACCGTAACATGTCAGAACGAGCGCTTTCAAATAAACATCTCCGCAGCTGTTAGAGATAA
The DNA here is from genome assembly GCF_001660625.3 of Ictalurus punctatus. NCBI lineage: Eukaryota > Metazoa > Chordata > Actinopteri > Siluriformes > Ictaluridae > Ictalurus > Ictalurus punctatus. The sequence continues at coordinate 35,104,211 of NC_030418.2, forward strand.
CGATCTTCAGTGTGTGTGTGTGTGTGTGTGTGTGTGTGTGTGTGAGGAGGAGGAGGATGTTGGAATGTTGAAGCGATGAGGATCCGAGGAGTAAAATCTGATCTGAGTGTTTGATACCTGATGGAATAAAAACCAGTTCCTGGTAGTGGACTCAGACTTTTGGACCCCGCTGTAGTTACAGTAATGTTGTTGTATCAATCAGAGACGCTGCCAGACTTTCTGCCTCCGTTCATTCCAGTACACACACACACACACACACACACACACACACACACACACTCTCTCTCTCTCTCTCTCTCTCTCTCTGTCTCTCTCTCACACTCATCCAGCTGAGCTTTTAACATCAGAGATAGGAATTTAAAACGTGTTAGTGGAGCACAGCCTGATTTCACAGCGTGACAGGCTTCATCGGGTCAACGGGGGCGGAGCTTCATTTGCACGCTCGAGTTGCAACCAATCACAAGCCTAATCGTGTGACATCACCACCGGTGTTCCTTCTTTCATTTGTCACTCTGTAGAACCGTATAAAAAAATGTAGAACCCGTAATGTAGAACCCTTAACTGTCCATTAAATACGTGATTAATGATCTGATTAAATGTATCTTAAGCTCCGCCCTGGATGTCAAACGTGAAAACAAATTCAAACTTTTTTTTTTTAAATCCGGGTTTAATTTTTATGCGAGCATTTCTCACGCAGGATCCTGATTTTAAATATTCACTGGTGAATATCGGACAGAATTTTAGGTTCGAGCTGTCGTTAGTATTCTCCCAGGCTAAGCTTCCGCTCTGTTCGTGCTTTTAAAGAGAAAGTAGAAATAAAACGCTTAAAGAAAAGCGTATAAAACACTCGCGTGATTGATAAATATAATTATTAAGTATGCACATAACCAGGCAGCTGATGTGTTATAACGCATAGATTATTATTCGGCAAAAATGGGACAAAAAAATGTATTTGTTTCTAGGGAAAAGGGGCTTTTAGAAGGCAAATTAAATCTTAATTTAATTAATTAAACCTTGTCATATTTACAGAATGTGCAAAAACTATAAATACAAAATTTTTCCTAAAATAATTCCTGTCAATAATGTCAAGCCGTTTAAAAATGTAAAAATTCAATAAATAAAAATAATTCTAGGTCTAAGAATACAAAATTCAGGAATTCATGTTCAGGAATTTTTTTTTTTTATTTTTTAATGTATTTTAACATTTAACAGTGAAAACAACACAGAGTTTAAAAAGTGTATAATGGTAGTGTATGGAATTTTTACTACATCACCAACACACTAAAATGTTCCACGGTTTCACTCAGTGCGTTCACACGGACGACGATAATCCCATACGAACCCGATTAAGACGATACTCTGATTACGACACTAGCATGTAAACGGAGATTCTCGATGACCTTAATCTGATTAAAGTCACACTCGGAGTAAACACAGATGGAATGAAGACGTGTGGAGTATTCCTGTTTTAGTCGCGTTATCGACGTGCGTTACAGACGTGTACACGCCGTAATCACGCTATTAACGTCGTGCGAGAGTTTTCACCGCATCGTGCGACAGGACACGATCACACACGGCAGCGCTCGACGAGAGAGCACGGCTGCGTCCCAAACCGCGTCCTTACCTGCTATATAGTAGGAGAAATACATGTGTCTCTATATACTATATAGACGGTATGTACGCGGTTCGGGACGCAGCCCACGGCTTCAAGCGGTCGTCTATCTGCACGTACAGCACGACAGATAATTAACCGCACTTGAAGCTTTCGTAAAATGAAAAATAAAAACACCCAGAACCGTATACGGTCCCATAACGAAGACCGACTGCACGTCGATACGTGAAATTCCGGAGGGACGTCGGACGGCGTGGCGCGGGGACGTAATGACGTGTGACGTTAATCCGTCTACGTTCTATAACACGTGACACGGGAACATGAAAGGAGTATTCTAAAAGCGCCTCGTGTAAACACCTTAATCACGATATCATACGTCTTATTCAGAATAAGGTCCGTGATTAGATCACCGCCGTCCGCGTAAACGTACTCGTTGAGGCAATTTGATTAAAACATAAATCAATAAAAAAAAGCTGAGCAGGCCACACCCACTATGACACACCCACTGAAAAACAGATCATAGAGATGCCAGAATTTAATATTTAATATTAGAATAAATAATATGTCGGGTATTTATTATCAATGAGCGATGATCATCGTGTGTGAAAGTGAAAGTGTACTACTGAAGACATCGTTAAAGGTGCATTAGGTGAGATTAGGTGAGACCACACCCTTTTCCCTGCCCATGTTCAAGTAGCTCCGCCCCCAGGATCTACAGCAGCTAATGGACTCTATTTTATATCAAATAACTCAACAGGAGGCGGAGCCAAACACAAACAAGCCAATCCGGCGTTTTCCAAACGGGTTTTCTCGCCGAATTGCTGAAGCCACGTCTCAAACTGTTCTTTTCTCTTGTTCTGCGCATCCTCCAGGTTTTCTGTAAAAGTAAGGAATAAAGTGGCATTTGGGGCAAACAGGAAGTGAGGATTGTGTCTGATTAACAAAGGCTCATTTAGATCGGCACTCGCTATCGGATGAGGACGTAATTAAAGTCATCGCCGTATGAATCTGATTGATAACGAAGGCTAACGAAGTGCAGGATGGATTCTCCGTGTTACCCCAGTGTCTCTCAGCCACTTTATACTTCTTCGTTTTATTTCTTTATTTATTTTTATTTCATGTTGTTTTTTTTTTTTTTTTTTAAATCAATTCAAATTAATACGCGATCACATGACATCACCACCAGCCTTTCTTCTTCCAGTTCTACACTGTATAATGTTTCAGCTCAGCTAAGTGACAGTAGCTAAGCTAGCCAGCTATCTCAGCACGAGATCGTGCTATCGTTAGCCTGATAACTACTGTACATAGCTAGCCACAAAGTGATCGAAACACTGAAATATACCTACGTTGTGATATGTTCTCTGGTTTATGATAGTTTTAGGCAGTTATTATTGTAACTACCTGTTGCATAGTTAAATAATGTAGTAAATTTATATATATTAAGAGCAAACAGGTCTCTAAATTAATAGTGTTTAGCTAGGTACAAGTGTTCCAATTGTTAGCTAGGTACAAGTGCTAGCTGTTTACAGGAATGCGTATTTATATTTACCACCACATCCTCTGCCAAACACGGAAAGTTTGGGGGGGAAAATATACATAAAGCTAATTATATCGCTAATTTTAATGAAGAATTCCACCGGCGCTGAATTGGATCCTCCCCATTATGACGGCTGCACTGACGTGTCATAAGAACTAGCAACGATCTGACTGGGTTTTTACTAGATAAATCTATGGTTTGAATGAATGAACGAGACAGGAGAGACAAGCGATGCGTGAGAACTGTACATGAACAGGTACAGGAAACAATGACCATATAAGGAAAAAAGATCCCACACTATGGCTCAGAAGCTGTTTGTTTAGTTTATAGATAGTTTTTCGTCCATTTGGAGGTAAATGTGTGCGCGCGCGCGTGTGTGTGTGCGTGTGTGTGTGTTTGTGTACGTAAAGGAACAGGAAGTGCTCAGAAAGTTTTTTTCTCCAGCACGCGGCGGTGCTTTAAAGAAAGTTTTGAGAGCACAGGAAGTCATCGCCATGCAGCGGGAGGAGAGAGCACAGCTCTGAGAATGACAACACACTCCATTTACATTCACCTGAACACACACACACACACATCCCTCCTTCTTCCTCTGTTCTTCTTCTCTCGCTCTCTTCTCTCTCTCTTCTCTCTTTTCCCTGTCTGAAATCTGAAATCTATCAATCAAAATCTCAGGAAGTTTTTATGGTCGCGTCAGAGTGAGAGAAAAGTTACAAATGCAAAGTTTAACCTAGATTTACATTTCCTCATGGAGATAGACTGAACGAGAGAGAGAGAGAGAGAGAGAGAGAGAGAGAGAGAGAGAGAGAGAGAGAGAGAGAGAGAGAGATTATGAGAAAAAAGCAGAAATTAAGAAAAACAAAAGTGGCAGAATGTGATAAGAATGAAAGAAAGGCAAAATGAAAGAAAGAATAAAAAACAGAAGAAGTGACTGAGTGAAAGAAAGAAAGAAAGAAAGACAAAATGAATGAAGGAAAGAAAGGACGGCGCTCGTCATCAGGACGTGATTAAATCATCGTAAAAAGTTGTAGTGAAAGGAAGAAAAAGAAATGAAGAAAGAAAGAATAAAAGAAAGGAAGAAAAGAGAGGGCTGGTGAGGGACGACTGTTTGTAGCTGCTACGATATAAATGAGAACAGGAACTGACTCGAATCTGACGTTCCACATCATTACTGTAGATGTAACTAGAAATGGATAAAAAGTACGACAGTGACAGTAACGTCTCTTCATCTCACAAGAAACGAAGGAAAGACGGCTATATTTTCCCGACAGTACTTACAAACTCACCGAGAGATTAAACGACGCAGGCCGACGCTGTTCACGTGTTTACACGTGCGCACCACCGTCTCCAGATCTGTCCGGGTTCACGTCACGTTGATTAAACGTCCGCTAGCTAGCTAACGGTAGCTCGGTCACTCACACACAGACACACGCACACACACACACACACACACACACACACATACATAGACATACACACATATACACACACACACACACACACGCACACACACACACACACGCACACACAGACACACACATACATAGACATACACACACATACACACACACACACACACACACGCACACACACACACACATACATAGACATACACACACACACACACACACACACACGCACACACACACACACACACATACATAGACATACACACACATACACACACACACACACACACGCACACACACACACACATACATAGACATACACACACATACACACACACACACACACACGCACACACACACACACATACATAGACATACACACACATACACACACGCGCGCGCACACACACACACACATACATAGACATACACACACATACACACACACACACACACACGCACACACACACACACATACATAGACATACACACACATACACACACACACACACACACGCACACACACACACACATACATAGACATACACACACATACACACACACACACACACACGCACACACACACACACATACATAGACATACACACACATACACACACACACACACGCACACACACACACACACACATACATAGACATACACACACATACACACACACACACACACACGCACACACACACACACATACATAGACATACACACACACACACACACGCGCGCGCACACACACACACACACACACACATAGACACACACACACACATACATAGACATACACACACACACACGCACACACACACACACACACATACATAGACATACACACACATACAAACACACACACACACACACACACACGCACACACACACACACACATACATAGACATACACACGCACACACACACACACACACGCACACACAGACACACACATACATAGACATACACACACATACACACACACACATGCACACACACACACACACATACATAGACATACACACACACACACGCGCACACACACACACACACAGACACACACACACACACATACATAGACATACACACACACACACACACACACACGCACACACACACACACACATACATAGACATACACACACATACAAACACACACACACACACACACACACACACAGACACACACACACACACACACAGACACACGCAGACACACACACACACACACATACACACACACAGACACACACACGCATACACACACACACGCACACACAGACACACGCAGACACACACACACACACACATGCACACACACAGACACACACACACACACACACACACATAGACACACACACACACATACACACACACAGACACGCACACAGACACACACACACATGCACACACACACATACACACACAGACACACGCAGACACAGACATACACACACACGTACACACACAGACACACACAAACACACACACACATACACACAGACACACGCAGACACAAACGTACACACACACACACAGACACACACATACACACACACACACAGACACATACATACACACACACGCACAAGCACAGACACACACACACACACAGACACACACACACAGACACACACACACAGACACACGCAGACACACATGTACACACACAGACACATACACACACACACACATAGACACACACATACACACACAGACACAGACACACACACACAGACACACACACACACAGACACATACATACACACACACACAGACACACACACACGCAGACACACACGTACACACACAGACACATACACACACAGACACATACATACACACACACACAGACACACACATACACACACAGACACACACACACACAGACACTGCTCGATCTGGACGCGTTTGTGTTCGTCTCTCAGGTACAGGATCCGTCGAGGTGTTAGAAGTCTTCACGCCGAGCGTCTCCCTTTAAAGCGTCCACAATGGTGTTTAATTTTCAGCATCTGGAAGGTTTTTTCGCTCACTCTTATTAAACCCCGCGATAAAATCAGACGCTTTCAGGGCTCGAACGAGCCTCCTGAAGAGCGCGCAGGTACGGCGAGTCTATAAAAGGCATCAGAGAGCGAGTGAGCGGAATTTAATTCTCGTTAATCATCGTCGTTTCTGCGAGCTCATGTAAAATAGGCTCTTAAAAGCGCAGTGTAATTATCGAAGGATCAATTAGAGTTTGATTTCTCTGTTAGTGCTCCGGTGGCGTGGGGTGGGGGGGTGGGGGGGAGTGGGGGGTCAGGGGACGTGGTCTGAATACCGATATAAATCTGACGAGTGAGGCTGGGTTCAGCGTGCTAAACTGGAGCTTGTTGGTGTTTAGTATTTGTTAGCGATGATTTCTCAGGGTTCAGTTTCACGTACAATAGAACAGAACACCAGGCTCGCTGCGAGCTTCGGAAGATAAATCGAAGAGACACCGGATTTGTCGTTTTATCATGGATGCGTTGATAAATGAAGAAGAACGATAAGACTGCAATCTAATTCACTTCCTGTGTCAGCACATCCCCGAGCGGTTTTTATTCCTCTTACACCACACATTTAACCTTTAACGTCCATAAAACAAGTCAGTTCCTGTTCTCGCTTACGTTATAGCAGCTATACACAGCCGTGCCCTCACCAGCCCTCTCAGTAAACTCCTCCGTCCTGGAGACTTAACGTTAAAGCTCTACCTCCTCTGACTGACACTGGAGACTCCTCCCCTAAAGGTTACGTGAGGGCATTTCTGCTTATTTTCAGAAAACTTCACCACATCGGCGATATCTCGTATTGTTCTAATATACGATACACGTCATTGAGGAACGCGCTGTTGCTATGGAAACGATAGCGCATCAGAACGAGCGGATAACGTTAATATAAACCTGCGCTGCAGTCGGAGAGAAAATCGATCAGCACTTGACCAATCAGAATCCAGAATCCAGCAGCGTTGTGGTGTATATAAAACACGATCGGGGACAGAATTATTTATTTATTTGTTTGTTTATTTGGTCAGAAAAATACTGAAAATATATATATATATATTTTTTTCCCTCTCACTTTTGGTTACTAAGAAAGTACAGGAGTGTGTAATCCCATACACGTGTATATATCTGTGTGTGCGTGTGTGTGTGTGCGTGTGTGTGTGTGTGTAGTCCTCCCTTCTCCCCGCCTGCCTGAGTGCTGATCTGAAATCTCTCCCTCCCGAGTCTCAGAGGCTCGTAATGAGAGCGAGCGTGACTATCTCACATCTTCTCCTAATTGTTTGTCTCTCGTATCTCCATCTCCCTCATGTAGAAAATTAACAAAGCAAGCAGTTCTCCAAAACGGCCATGAGAGCCTGATAGAGATGGATGCGTTGAATCCCGTGAGCCACGAGGGCAGCTATGGAGACGGGTACGTGACCGCTGATAAACTGAGACCAAACAGGTTTATTTTTAAAAAAATACCCCCAAAATCTGCCCCATCCAGGACCTTGTGCTGAGTCACAGTCCGGATATTTTATTTTTATCTACAGTGCGCTCCACTAATATTGGCACCCTTGGTAAATATGAGCAAAGAAGGCTGTGAAACATTGTCTTTAGTGTTTAACCTTCTGATGTTTTGTTAAAAAAAAAATTCACAAAAATTCTCTGGTCTCATGGATATCAAACAATTATACAAACTCAACACAGGTTTATCAAAAAAAAAAAATCTTTGTCCTGCCATGACCATCCCAGTCCCCTGAATTGAAACCCATAGAAAACCCGTGGGGTGAACTGAAGAGGAGAGTCCACCAGCGTCTGAAGGATCTGGAGAGATTCTGTACGGAGGAACGGTCTCAGATCCCCCTCCATGTATTCTCCAACCTCATCATGGGTTATAGGAGAAGACTCAGAGCTGTTATCTTGGCAAAGGGAGCTAGCACAAAGTATTGACTAAAAGGGTGCCAATAAATGTTGCACACCTATACTTACCAAAGATATATTTTTTGATAAACCTGTATTTTGTTTGTAATTGTTTGATATCCATGACAGTAGAGTATTTTTGTGAATTTTTTGAACAAAGTATCAAAAGGTTAAACAATAAAGTCAATTTTTCACAGCCTTCTTTGTTCGTATTTACCAAGGGTGCCAATATTAGTGGAGCGCACTGTATTTGTTTTTTAATAGAAAAAAAAAATTAAAATCCCAACATTACACGCCATGCTTACAGAACATTACAGCTTACAGCTCACTTTGACGCACGATGGCTAACTGAAGCTAGCAGTGTGATGCTAATTAAAAAATACAGCACGGTTTACGCTACCTAATGAGCATGAAAGAAACCTTTTCTTTAGCCAAATGCTAACACAATTTAGCAGCGTGCTTGTTTTCATTCATCATAAGCCATGTTAGCAGGATTAGCGTGACTCTAACTAAACGTGTGTTCTGTGTAGGGCAATTTTTTATTTTTATTAAGAGATGTTCAGCTCATTTTGAGCGGAAAGTGTTAATATGGCCGCAGCTAACAGAAACTAATAGTGCAATGTTAATTAACTACTAGCTTTACCTCATGAGTAACAACTTATCTTAACATACTGTAGTGAGTAATGAGTATAAAAAGCATAGTTCAGTTCAGAGAGATCTGAACTAATATGTTTAAAATGATATTTTTAATGAGTGGATAATCACCCTGTGACCTGCAGCTTGGTGCTAGTTGTTTTCTGTCAATATTAGCATTGCTAGCATGATTAGCTTAATTGAACCAGTAATAACACTTGTGTATTTAGTCAAATTAACACTTTAAAATATCTCGTTCGTATTAAACAGTTTATGATTAGACGCCAACGACTAGCTCACTTCCTTGCACTTCCAGTCCAATCTTTTTTTTTTTTAATCATATTAAACGATGATGCTAGGCCTAGATTTTCATCAGTATTCAGGATTTATAAATGAGTATTAGGATTGTATTGCTATAAAAATTAAATAGGACATACTTAAAGTCTCACTAAGCTGAGATTCCGTTTATAAATTATTACAGGTGTCATGAAAATCAGTTCGTGTTTAAATTGATTTGTCTCACTTCTGAATTAATCGACCAGTATTTAATTTCTTTATTGGACTCTCTGCAGTTTGCAGTCGTGAAGCGAACTGAACAAAGAAACGACTCGGAACTGAACAAAAAGAACGACTCAGAACTGAACAAAAAGAACGACTCAGAACTGAACCAAAAGAATGACAGAACCGAACAAAGAAACGACTCGGAACTGAACAAAAAGAACGACTCAGAACTGAACAAAGAAACGACTCAGAACTGAACAAAGAAACGACTCAGAACTGAACCAAAAGTGAGACTCAGAACTGAACAAAGAAACGACTCAGAACTGAACAAAGAAACGACTCAGAACTGAACAAAAAGAACGACTCAGAACTGAACCAAAAGAATGACAGAACCGAACAAAGAAACGACTCGGAACTGAACAAAAAGAACGACTCAGAACTGAACAAAAAGAACGACTCAGAACTGAACCAAAAGAATGACAGAACCGAACAAAGAAACGACTCGGAACTGAACAAAAAGAACGACTCAGAACTGAACCAAAAGAATGACAGAACCGAACAAAGAAACGACTCAGAACTGAACCAAAAGTGAGACAGAACTGAACAAAGAAACGACTCAGAACTGAACAAAGGAACGACTCAGAACTGAACAAAGAAATGACTCAGAACTGAACAAAGAAACGACTCAGAATTGAACCTAAAGAACGACACAGAACTGAACAAAGAAATAACTCAGAACTGAACAAAGAAACGACTCAGAATTGAACCTAAAGAACGACACAGAACTGAACGAAGAAATAACTCAGAACTGAACAAAGAAACGACTCAGAACTGAACAAAGAAACAACTCGGAACTGAACCAAAAGAATGACTCAGAACTGAACCAAAACAATGACTCAGAACTGAACCAAAAGAATGCTTCTGAACGGTATGAAAATTTTAAATAAAGACTACACCTGTAAAGCTATAAAAAGGACTCTCAGACTTTCACTAAGCTGAAACGCGGTTTATAAATTATGACAGGTGAAAATCAGTTCATGTGTAAATTGATTCGTCGCATTTCTGAATGAATTAACCGGTATTTAATTTCTTAATTGGACTCTCGGTGTGATTGAAATTCAGAGCACACCTCCATTCCATTTTCACCTTATTATTACTCCAGCGTGGAGACGGTGAACTCGACGCTTTTATTGGGGAGATTGATGGTTTTTGTGCTGCACTGAGACAGCGACAACTGTTCTCTCAATACACACACACAGACACACACACACACACACACACACTCTGTCTTTTCATTAAAACGCTGGAAGCTCACAGAAACACGGCTCTATAATTGGATTTAATGCTCGGTGTTAGTTGATATTGGAGCTAGAATCGTCTGTTTGTCTTGTTGTTGTGTCCCCGGCAGACACACACACACACACACACACACGCACACACCCATGCACATGCAAACTGTATGTGTATAACATTATTGTTATTTAGTTTATTTATCAATGTGATGCATTCACGGTGTGATAATCGTCTAATCCAATACGGCGGGTTTCAGTAAATAGTAAATTATACACCGCAGGAACACAAAGATGACTAGAATACTAGGTTTTTTTGACCAGAAGGATTGTGTAAACACATCTATGGCATCATGGTGACAGTGTATTTAGATATCTGTGCATTTTATTTGCCAACATGAGCAACCACTGACACTCACATTATTCATTTTTAATCGCTCAAGTCATTTGAGTTCGTTTAGTTAAATGATTGATTCAGATTCACTGATTCGTCCCAGTTGCAGTTTCCCCAAATGTGCAGTCTGATCACGTTGCCATCTAAAACAGTCAACAGTCTGAGTCGTGCACAATATCTAATCATTATTGCTATTTTGTGTACTTTATAAGAAGCTTGTAAGTTCATAATTAAAAGAATTATTTTCAGCATGTGCTGAAACACTAGAAATGTTCAGCTCTGAGCTAATATACCTGAACACGACTCGGTGAACTCAATGACTCGATCGACTGAACAAGATAAGCGCTTATCTTAGTCATGAGCGAAATGATTCACCGACTCAAAAACCGTTTCTCTGTACAAGATAAGAGCGAATCTTGGTCTTGGCCGAAATGATTCACTGACTCAAAAACTAGAGCAAATCTTGTTCTTGGTCAGAATTATTCATTGACTCGAAAACTGATGATTCCCTGTACAAGATAAGAGTGACTCTCGGTCTTGGCTGAAATGATTCACGACTCAAAAACTGATTCTCTGTACAAGATAAGAGTGACTCTTGGTTTTGGCTGAAATGATTCACAACTCAAATACCGATACTCTGTACAAAATAAGAGCGAATCTCGGTTATGACCAAAATGATTCACTGACTCAAAAATCGATTTTCTGTACAAGATAAGATCGAATCTGGGTATTGACCTAATGATTCACTGATTCCCTGTACAAGATAAGAGCAAATCTTGGATTTGTCTGGAATGATTCGCTGACTCAAAAACTAGAGTGAATCTTAGTCTTGACCAAAACGATTCAGGTTCGGCAGACACCAAGCTGCAAATATGACGTACACGATTCGGGGATTTAAAGATATAACGACTCTAAACTGAATGAACGGAATGAAAAAACTGAATCGTTCACACATGAATCATTAGCCAGCGGGGTTTTATAATAATGGAAACTCTATAACTGTGTGTCTGTGTGTGTGTGTGTGTGTAGAGCACTAAACGTCTCACCAGGACTCCTGAGCTAATAGGAAAATGCAGTGTAATGAATTGGATTGTTGACCTGTTTAATTCCCACATGCGGAAGCCTCTAGTTAGTCCAGTTTATTTAAAAATTCACAGTAAAAGCAGCTGATCAGGTGCTGCGCAGGAAACGACGTTTTTTTCACGATTTTTTCAGGATAAATCAAATAAACGATTCATGACGACATGCCGATGATCGAAGCTAACTGTCCTCTATACGTTTTATTTCTAATGCCATTTAGATACCGATACCATTTTAATGACGGAACATGCTAACGCTTGCGATGCTAACAGTGTTAAGAAGGTGAACATCCTGCAGATGTAAACATTAAATACTGGTGTACTGATATCTTTGTAGTGCTGTTGTGCATTATTATTGAATCTTTACCTGTAATATCTATCTAATGTAAGAGACTGGAGCAAGGCATGCTGGGATATGTTTTGCTCTGTATCACTAGCCATATATGGGTGTTTAAGCTTTGATCTAAAGTGTGTTTTCTTGACGTATTTATTAGTCAAGTGCTGATGCTAACAGTGTTGCTATCAGTGAATGAAAAAAGACTGCCACTAGTTCATGCTTATTTCTGGCTCTTAGCTATGCTTGCATGTTTAATCAGACTGTTGCTTCAGCTCTCTCGTAGCATCTTTAAGGCTGATCATTTCTACGCTTGACCGTTTAACACTGTAGGAACCTTGTTGTTGATGATGAACTACAGTTGGAGTGCGAGTTATGAAATGTCATCTCTTTCTTTCCCCTCTGTCTCTGTCTCAGGCACTTCCTCTTTAAGACAGGCACAGGAACGACCCCTCTGTTCAGCACGGCCACTCCGGGCTACACCATGGCTACGGGGGCGGTGTATTCGCCCCCCACACGGCCCCTGCCCCGCAACACGCTCTCCCGCAGCGCCTTCAAATTCAAGAAGTCGTCCAAGTACTGCTCGTGGAGGTGCACGGCTCTCAGCGCCGTCGCCGTGTCCGTCCTGCTGTCCATCATCCTCTGCTACTGCGTCTGTGAGTCCTAGCGCACCAACACGCCTGTCACCCGAACTCTATCGTAGGTTTATTGTAACATACGAAGGACGGGAATGAGTAATCTGGCAGTGAATTAATGGTTAACTTTGAATCGTCATCGAAGACACCTGATATTGTCTGAAGTCCAAGCAACGAAATGAAAATCTGTCAGCGGCATTGTGGGCGGGAAATGCAGTCAGATGTAGTGGGATTTTACAGGCTTTGATCGGTCAGAGTTTGGACTGAAACTGTGGGTACCCAAGGAACCTACACCTAAGGAACCTAAGGAAACATTTTTGGGTACTAATTGAATAGAATGGGTGGAGACTGTGGTCCAGAGGGTTATTGGGCATTTTAAGGGCACGAGTGTATAGGTTCTGCGATGCTGTTGGTCACAATGTGGTCTTGGCTGGGAACTGCAGTCCGATTCGTTACAAAATGACGTGGTCTGAATTCTGATTGGCTGTAGAGGCATTGTAGGGGCGTGGCCTGTACTTTGATTGGCCAGAGTGTGAGGGATTGGTAGTTTGAGGTGGGATCTAGGATTTTGTGATCGCAGAATCATTCGATTTTTTCGAAATTACCGCATATTTCTCGCAAATTTGGGCCGAGACGCGTCATGTGACATCATCATTCATCCAAAGCCGTCTTCGATTCACGTGTGTCGTACGTGAGTACAGCTACAAGGCCTCGTTTACCGACAAACATCACTGAGAAAGCGCGTGCAGAGCAATTTCGTGCGATCACGATTTCACCAATTCAGGTAGTTTACCGCCAAGAAACCACAAAAAAATCTCAGTAAGTTGCATCGCAAGTTTTGGAGGGGAAAAAAAACGCAGCGAAATCAAGCATTTTTCAAAATCAACAATCACAAAAAAACGCAGCGAAATCCTGTACGGACTGAAAAGTAGCAGTGGGGGCGGGAGGGAACCGCAGGCCGGTTGGTCAGAGTAGGATTTTGGGTGAGAATTGTGCTCTAATTGGTTACAGCGTTCTGTGGAGCCGTGATATAAATGGTCAAAGAGGAATTTTAGGAAATACACACCAAACATTCCCACACCAAACACTGGCAATGAAGATGCTTACCAGTCTCAAGTAATATCACACCACAGTTGATGAGAGAGTGATGCGAAACACAACTAATTGGCTAATCGGAAGACTCGCTAGCCGTTAAGTCTTGTCAAGGCGCCAAGGACGATTCATTGTGAGCTCAAACCCCACCCGCTTTCTTGGAAATTCGAGTACACTAGTTGTTGAAATGAGCGAAATGATCTACTCGGGTCCAAGTGCTAATCACACCTTCTGTAGCTGGCTCTCAAACTGCATTAGCACAATCAATAGGGTCCAGAAGTCCACTTATTTGACAAAACAATTAGTTTTGGATATCACCTCGGTGGTGGATTCAGACTTTCGGACCCTACAGTACACACAGTAATGTCGTTAGTATGTAATGCTCTCAATCAGAGACGCTGCCAGACTTTCTGCCTCCGTTCCTTTCCAGCACAAAGCCACACGCTCTCTCTCGTCCAGCCGAGCTCTTAAAACCAGTCAGTGATGGGAATTAAAACCCTGAAAAACGTGTTAGAGGAGGATTCTTGTGCCGAAAACCCCGTCCGCTGTCTCCAGAAGTTGCTGTTAACCACAAAATGCCTTGGCCTCAGACTTTGGGACCGTGCTGTACATGCAGTAGTGCTGCTCGGGGTGATTTTCATGCCAGACTTTCTGCCTCCGTTCGTTCTAGCGCTAAGCCGCACACGTTCATCAGCGGCTCTTACAGGCAGCCAGGAACGAGACTTAAAGCCCAGAACAACCTGTTTGGTCGTCATAGTAACTGTTGCACTAAGTGAAATCAGCCGCATGTTTAACTACATTTACTAACACGAACGTATCACGACATCACACGGCTGTTATCATCTTACCAGGTTTAACACTCGGACTAATTCTGTGCCAAGGCTAGCTAGCTATTTAGCATTAATTTATACGTGGCAATATGTTAGCTATCAGCTGCGTGAAATAAAGTATAACGTTTAGCAAGCTGCCTAGTGCTACAGCTAAATCATTAGCTAGCATTAATTAGCCACGATCACTTTATAGGATAAACAATACTGATTATTTTGCTTAAGATGATGTTGTTGTGTAAGTATCAGCACTTCATATCTATCTATCTATCTATCTGTCTATATGTCTGTCTGTCTATCTATCTGTCTATCTATCTCTCTGTCTATTTATCTGTCTGTCTGTCTATCTATCTATCTTTTAATAAAAAATGTATCTAGTCCATATTTGTTACCTTCTTTCCTTTTCTCCTATTAAAATGCACATAGCCATTTTTTTATCTTTACATGTATAATTTTTGAAAATTATACAAACGTATTTACATTTACATTTATTCATTTAGCAGATGCTTTTATCCAAAGCGACTTACAAATGAGAAAATGAGACACAAAAAAACTATGCACACACACACACACACACACACACACACACACACTTTTTGGTTGTAACTGTCTCCCTCTGATTCGCGCCTCATCTTGAATTCCGGTCCGAGTTATTATAGGGTTGTCACGGTAACCGAGCCTCCCATCGCCGTGGCAACCACATCCATGCTCTGGCTTTGGTGCCCCTGCTTTGTGTCAGTTCTGCTCAGTCACGTTCCTGCTACGAGGTTGTATATCCCGATGGCACTCCGGCCTTTATATCTTCTTTTTTTCTGACTTCTGGATTCTAATAAAGAAAAATAAAATGAAGAAGCACAACGAAAGAAAGAAGACGAGAGAGAGAGAGAGAGAGAGAGAGAGAGAGAGAGAGAGAGAGAAATGCACAAGGGAGGAATGAGAGAGTTGTTTTCTTTCCCTAAAGTTCTTCCTTTCATGATGGTTTTCTGATAATGACTTTCACTCCATCACAATGAATCTTTCTCTTTCTCTCTCTCTCTCTCTCTCTCTCTCTCGCTCCTTTCTCACTTTCTCCAAGTGCCTGATTGGTTGTTTATTAGTCATGTGCATCCATCTCGACGACGGTGATGAATATTTGAAGCTCGAGAGTCAGTGGGGTTTCTCCGGCCAAACCCCTCATCATTACTAACATAAAGACGAGTTTAGAGTCACGCAGCGGGAGTCCACGAGCGCGAGAGCCAAATTATGGAAATATATGGACGGCTAATCATCTCGCCGCACGGCGGGGAATAAACATCATCGTCTCCTAAAAAACACGAACGCGAAGATGGCTTTCTTTAGCAGCGTCTCATTAAAGTGCACTCATTAAAGTGCACCGCATTTAGCCTTAACAAAAAAAAAATCCTGATTAACAGAAAGTTTCCCACCCGAAGTGGGCGGGGCTAATGGCAGATAACGGACCGAAACAACCCCGTTTTTTCGTGCTACGATGTGAAGGAGTTTCTGATCCAGTTCCCATTTCTTCCCATCTCCCTCTCGATTCGGATGTGGATTTAAAAGTCCACGCTAAAGCGTTAGCGTTATTCGTAGCCTAACGTAAACGTTACGCCGTCGTGAAATGAATCATCTAAGTATTTTTAGTAATCTGCTGTTAGTTTTCTTGGATATATAAGCAAAATGTAAATATTTGGGTAATATTATCATTTCAGAAGCTGTAAAAAGCTAAAAATAAAAATGACACCTCTCTCGTTCTGAGACCAGAAACGATGATAAACACTCACCGGGTTTTTACGTCTGTGAAGAATCTGAATGAGGACGAGAGCGAGTGAGCAACTGTTCTGTAGAAGGGCTTTTTATCATTGTTATAGCATACACCACACTCAGGAGAAGTAAACACAGACATCCAGTCTGCCCACTTAGTTTTATTTCCCGAGTCGAGCTTTTATACGAGCCGTGCGTTCCCTGTGTAAATATTTTGAAGCTTTGCTGCTACAGCAGAATGATGCGAGTTTGTTCGGGGCTGAACATTTGTAGTTATTTAGCAGAAATTGTTCCTCCAGTGAAAGGAATCAAATCCGGCGCTGAACGTTTAGCTCGGCTCGAGGAGGACAGGCTGTCAGATAAATCAAATCTGGACAAATGATGTAGCATTTAGCATTTAGTGGCACCCCGTTAGCGAAATCATATCATCGAAATGACAGACGTGTCGTCGTGAGTGATGGATAATTGGTTCTGAATAAATCGGCGTGTCTTTTGAGACGTCAGTCGGTAAAGAAGGTTGTTTTTTTAAATTCTGAACCCAAAAACAAAATGGCCGTGTGTTGGGCATCGTCGCACAGGAGAGCTAGCACGTCGTTTGTCGTTTATTACAGCGTGTCAAGCTAAGTGAAGCTAAGAAATGAGATTTTTTTTTAAGCGCTAGCCATGTTAGCGGTTTTATAAGTATACCTGAGAGGTGTACAGAGATTTTGCATATCCCAGAATGCCCTGCTTCCCCTTTGTCCAAAATGGTGCCCTACTTCCTGCTCAGAGTGGATGTCGTGTATTAGCAAGGCCATACCATTTGGACATTAGCCTCTTGCAGTGCATTGTGGGATTTATGTGTGCTAACACTGCTGGTTAATTAGCCGCCCACACGTGACTTAGTCATGTAAAGATGATGTCGTTGAGAAACCAACAATCCTGACTGGATCACATGGCCCAATTATTACTCACTCATGACACACACAAGATCATATTTTTAGCGCTGTGACACATGGTTTATTTATCCTCCACCCTGCCCTGCGTCCTTCTTGCCCTCTCTTTCCATCTTCTTTTCTTTTATTTCTGTCAATCGTTTTTGGGTTGTTTTATAAAAAAATTTCCAGCCTCAGGGTCCTGTCTGCTTTTCCACTCACGCTTCCTCGAGCCTGAGCTTGCTGTCACCTCAACGTGTCTATCTTCTTGTCTGGTTTCTCTCCTTTCTCCGACTGTAATCTGTACTTAGCTTCGTGCTAACAGCAAACAGCCAGCAGTGCGAGGAACGCTTGTACCTCCATCTGTCACTTTCTCAGAACAGGTGTCATATTTACATCATCGTTCGTGATAAGTATCAGCTCGTGGAGGGAAAGAAAGCGCTACGTCGCGCGCTAACTATGCCGGAAACGTTGGCGGGGATTATTATACAAGATAATAAATGAACAAAACTAAAAGGAAAGTTTTTAGAGTACAATGTTATATAGGAAGGTGAACATACGATATCGTATATACAATATCAGTCAAGTGGTTAAAGGAAAGCACTGTTGCTAGGCAACGGGGAAATTAGCTTGCTAACATTTCAGATGTAACAATTTTCCTTCAGATGGTTTGGTAAATTGCTGAAAAAGAAAAAAAAAAACTCATACAAACTATGGACATTTTTCTAAACTCTGTTGGCAAATGACTAAGAAAATGCTACGTACAACTATAGTTACGGTTTAAATAGCTAGCAAGTAGCTCTTAAGTCTTATACAGACAGTGTAAAGGCCCAATGATGGTGGAAATGAGACAAATGATGATGGTAATAATAACACATACACATAACATTCACCTCAGATGTCTTGGTAAATTACTAAGGAAAGTGTCAGTAAGTCTAAAATTAGCACTGTGTGAAGGTTCAGTGATATCGAAAATTATACAAATGTATTGAGAATATTAACATTTTCCTCAAATGTGTTGGAAAATTACAAATATAAAGCTCCCTAAGGCTAAAAAATTTATTTACATATCTAGATAGTAATTTAAATAGACAATGTAAAGGTAGAATGATGCTGGAAACAACACAAACTTATAGATATTAACAACATTTTCCTCAAATGTGTTGGAAAATTACAAATATAAAGCTCCCTAAGGCTAAAAAATGTATTTACGTAGCTAGCTAGTCATTTATATAGACAATATAAAGGTTGATCGCTAACTGAGTCCATTATATTACATTAAGAAGCATCAAAATGGCGGTAAGATGTGTGAACTGTCTGTATGTTTGTCACACTTAGTTTATTGAGCATGGTTATGATGTGTAATTTTCTGTCACTGTACACAAAAGTGTACAACCTCAATGATATCTTACGAGTCTTCGATGTCGGTGTGAAAACTGTGGCTCAGAAATGTGAAATTAAACCAAACAGAGTCTCATCAGCATCCCCGCGAAGGCTTCTCTTAGCAGTAGGTACGCTAACACTTCTGTCAGCAACATGCCAAGCCGGCCCGCAGGACAGTCAGGCCCAGAGGCTCTTAAAAATTAACCCCACCAGCATAATTTTACCCCGAAGCAGCAAAACGTGTCCTGACACAACACCATCCATACCTTCAGTGCAAACGTGAGTAGTTTCTTTCTTCTAGCTAGCATAAATTGTTTGAGTGCAGATTTAGTGCTGAAAGAATAAATAAAAATGTGCATTTAGTGTAAACTGAGAAGAAGGATAAGCTAACATATACTGCATGCTAATTTCCCATAAAGATATTTTGTCATAAACTTTAATAATATAGCATGGATATATGAACTAGTGCAAAGAGCAAGGTGAACTAGCTAAGTATGTAAATACTGTGCTAGCAAACCTGACACGTGCTAACTTTATGCTAATTTCTATATATTGATGTATACAGTATAAACTTTCCAACGCATGCTAACTAGTCGCTAGTCTAACATACAACATATGAGCTTTACATTTCCATACATATTGCCTTCGTCTTTGCTAAATCTATGCTATATTTATAGATAATAATCAGCACAATATATTAATCTTCGACGCACCTTTGACCACATGCTAGCTCACGGCTAATTATCACCGTTTGCTAAGCTATTTTTAACATTAAAGATATGTATAATACATCTGATAATATGTATAATGTATAAGATAACTCTATGCTAGTCGTATATTTTTTATATATGTCTTGCTAATTAGCACTGTTAGCATTATTTATATCAGTTTGACGGGACTTTCCACCGCATTTTAGCTCTAGGTTAATCGCTATCATTAGAAATATGTAAAATATATTATGTATGTATTATTTATAAGCTGAAACACCTTTGCTGTATGCTAATTCTATGCTAATCACTGCTGTAAGTGTTATGTATAATATATGTTGTATAATATACAAAGTCAAACGCGTCTTTGCCTCATGCTAACTCGATGCTAATTGCTCCTGTTAGCGGTATCCGTACAGTATAATATATGAACTCGAACACGTCTTTGCCGTATGCTAACTCTATACTAATCGCTCCTGTTAGCGATATATATAATATATGAACTCAGACATGTCTTTCACGTATGCTAACTCAATGCTAATCGGTCCTGTTAGCGTCATTATTAATATATCTGATAGTATGTATAATAAATCAAGCTAAGCACAATTTTGCCGTATGCTAACTCTATACTAATCGCTCCTGTTAGCGTTATATATAATACACGAACTCAGACATGTCTTTGACGTATGCTAACTCGATGCTAATCGCCCCTGTTAGCATTATGTATAATACATCTGACAGCATGTATAATATATAAAGTCAAGCACATCTTTGATGTATGCTAACTCGATGCTAATCGTTCCTGTTAGCGTTATGTGTAATATATAACTTAAGCTCAAAAAGGTCTTTGACGCATGCTAACAGGAGGCTAATCACTTGCGTTAGCATATGGCGGAAGGCACATTGGAGCTGGAGATGTATTATCTATGGTGGTAAGGAGTGCAATTAGCATAGCATCAAGTGTTTCTTTGATCTGGGCGATTTCCTCCTGCGCTTTGTCACAAGTTTGTCAGCCATGTTTGTGTTTCTTTCTTGTTCGGTGCGTGTCTCAGAACTCGGAGATATTTGTGCGGCGGAGATAATTGAGCGTAGCAGGAACAGTCGATACTGCACTTCATTAGTGCAGGACGGAGGGAAGAAACTTCTCCTCTTTTCTTTTTGATTGTGAGATAACGTGAGTGTGTGTGTGTGTGGGGCTCGATCCGCACAGCAGGGGGTTTGCCATCTCCTTGATGGACGTATCGATGCGGCCTGTTACCCATAACCCCCTGCTTCAGTCCAGGTCAGAGTGCTGAGTAGCAGGAGCTCGGCTATAGGGCTAACGCAGCGGGACGCTAATTTAATGAGACAGATGGAGAGAGAGAGAGAGAGGGAGAGAGAAGGAAAGGGAGACAGAGAGGGGTCAGGGGAGGCAAAGGAACGAGGGAGAAGTGTGTGTTTGTATGAGAGAGAGAGAGAGCTTACCCTACACTCATCTCTCTTTCTTTTTCTCTTCCTTTTGTGGCCTCTCTTCTCTTTTATCTATCGCTGTTTCTCCTCTTCACTTGCTTTTCTGTCTTTCTGTGTCTTCCTTTATTTTTCTGTCTCTCTCTCTTCTTCCTCTTCGATTCCCTTTCCTGTCTTCCTTTATTTTTGTCTTTTATCTTTTTATCTTTTTTTGTCTTTTTTCAATCTCTTCTCTTTTTCTGTCCCCGTCTCTCTTCCTCCTCTTCTCTTCCCTTTCCCTTCTTTCTTCGTCTTTCTGTCTCTCTCTTCTTCTATCAGTCTTTTTCCTTGTCTTTATTTGATCAACCTCTTCTCTTCCTTTATCTATCACTCTTCCTCCTCTCTTCCTTCTCTCCCTTTTGTCGCTCTCTTTTCCTTTTTCTGTCGTTCCCTTCAATTTTATCACTCTTCCTCCTCGTCCGTTGATTTTTCTTTCTTTCTTTTTCTGTCCCACTCCTCCATGTTCTATCACTCTTCTCCCTCTACTTTTTCCGACTTCACCCTGTTTTTCTTTTTCTTTTCTTTTCCTCTTCCTCCTTTTCTCTTCATTTCCGTGACCCCTTTCCTCTACCTGTCCCAATCTTCTTCTTCTTTTCTCCGTATATATGTCTTTGTTCTTGTCTTTTTTCTTTTTCTCTCATCTCTCTTTTCCTTTTTATATATCTCTCCATTGCATTCTCCTTCTTTTTCTGTCTCTCTGCATCCCTCTCTCTTCCTCTGCTCTACAGTCACGACATCTCTTTTCTCTATTATCTTATCACTCTTCCTCCTCTCACTTTTTCTTCCTCCTTATCCTTCTTTTTCTCCCTTTTCTATCTCTTTTCTATCTCTCATTTTTCTCTCCTTTTCATTCTTTTTCTCTCTCTCCCTATTTTTCTGTCCCTTGCTTTACTCCATTCTCTCTCTCTCTCTCTCTCTCTCTCTCTCTCTCTCTCTCTCTCTCTCTGTGTGTCTCACCCATCCTCTTTACTCTTGTCTGAGTGTGTGTGTGTGTGTGTGTGTGTGTGTGTGTAGTGTGTGTGTGTGTGCAGTTGGCAGGTCTGAATTACGTTGATTAGAGGAACAAAGTAAAGGTTCAGAATTTAAATCCATTATTACGAGAGTTACGCTTAAAGTAAGGAGTGACATGGTGGAGGGATGAAAGGAGAGAAATAAACAGTGAGGGACGGGGGAAAGAAAGGAAGGAAGGAAGAAAGAAAGAAATGAGGAAAGAAAGAAAGGAAGGACAAAAGAGAAAGAAAGAAATGGGAATGTATTAATGAATTCATGAAAAAAGTAGGGAAGAAATTAAAGAAAGAAAGAAAAAAATGTGGAAAGGAAGAAAGAAAGAAAGAAAGAAATGAGAATGTATTAATAAATGAAAGAAAAAAGTAAGGAAGAAATAAAAGACAGAAAGAAAGACATTAATACATGCTCTTACCCACTCTCTCTCTCTCTCTCTCTCTCTCTCTCTCGCACTCTCTCTCACTCTCTCTCTCTCTCTCTCTCTCTGTAGAATCGATAGCCGGAGTTTTGGAGCCGTACAGACGCCCATGTTGTCGCGTTATGCAACGTGATGCTTGCTAGCGGCGTGCTAAATTAGTTTCATGGCGCTGTCTGGCTGCCTTCAAGTGTGTGTGTGTGTGTGTGTGTGTGTGTGTGTGTGTGTGTGTGTGTGAGCCAGAGAGAGTGCGTGGTTGCATATGTGTGTGTTTTCATGTTTGTGTGGCAGAGAGAGTGCCGAATTGAATTGAACAGAGAGAGAGAGAGAGAGAGAGAGAGAGAGAGAGGGATGGATGGATGTAGGGATGGAGGGATGGAAGCAGGGATGGCGGTGTGCGTTTAACTTCATTTGCTCGTCTTTATTGACTGTGTGTGTGTGTTAGCGTGATTTTATTTGCTGAGGCATCATGGGATTCCGCTACTGTAAACCACATGAAGAAGGGGGCGGGGCTAAACATCCACTACCAAGAACTGCTTTTACTGCAGCGCTCACCGCACGGCTAATGCAGTTACAGTCCTCACACAGGAGCCCGCAGGTCGTCCAAAACAGGCCTGATTATTGACTGGGAGCAGTCACACACACGCACACACACACACAGATGCAGAGCCCTGACGACGTCATTTCTAATCGCTAATCACGCAGAAATAATTCACGTACATCCTATGTATACCTTTAGCAAATTTCTATCCTTTAGTTTAAAAACGACCCTAAAAGTTTCCCAAATGACGCTAGTCTGATTTAACGTCTGATTTTACTCACTTGGTTTTTGTTTTTTTCGTTGTTGTTTTTTTTTTTCATTTTCCGGGCTTAATAGGAACTTTATCAGACATTGCTCCTAATCAGCGCTGACTCAGACGCAGTCATTACGGACAACGGGCTGCAAATTTGTTAATTAAAAGTCGGCTAATTAATAAAGAATCCTGTCAGACAGCCTGTTTTGATTAGCTGTTATTTATAATTAACAAAAAATATCTGGCATCAATAATGGATGGAGCTGAAAGAACCTTTTTGACCCCTGTCTGTCTGTCTGTCTGTCTGTCTCTCTCTGTCTCTGTCTCTCAGCGATGCATCTGTTTGGACTGAACTGGCAGCTGCAGGAGACGGAGAGTTTCGCTTTTGAGAATGGACAGGTCAAACCCGATGGCACGACATCTAACGGAGTCACCGCACTGTCAGCTGAGCACGGTAAACACACACACACACCACACACACACACACACACACACACACAAACACACAGAGTGTCAAGTGCAGTAATATATCAGGGCAGCTGTGTGGATAGCGGTCAGGCTAAGTGCTAAAACGTTACGGTAAGCAGTCTCATCATAACGGCCTTCAACCACACATCCATCCATCATTATTAGGACAGAGAGAGAGAGAGAGAGAGAGAGAGAGAGAGAGAGAGCTCCATTATCTGTGCTATGTATGTATGAGTATTCCCTTTGTGTCATCATTGTGTGTGTGTGTGTGTTGCTGTTTGCAGTACACAATAAGTTATTCATCTTTCTCTTCACACAGTCAGGTTTATTTTTATTGATCTCTCTCTCTCTCTCTCTCTCTCTCTTTGTCTTTTGTCTTTCTTGGCTAGATAAAGTTTTATTAATATCATATTTTGGGTCTAAAGAACCATCGTTTGTATAAACTTGTATCTTGAAACTTTTATAGTTTCAACTTAAAAATGTTCTTGAGTTGTTGTGTTTTTTTTTTGTCTTTTTTATTTCCTAGGTTTTGGTTTTTAGCTTAGAGCAACTGCTGCCTTCCTCTGACTCTTCTGTTTACACCTTGAAATATTCCTAGGTTATTTTCTTTGTCTTTTGTAGCTCCTGGCTGGCTCGCCAATGGATAGATTTTAACGGATGACAGATTTAAGGTTCTGGGTCTAAAAAAAAAAAACTGTAGCTTAGATTGACTTCTATCTTCTTCAGCATTTATAGTTGCACCTTCAACCTCTTGAGATCTTTTTCGTTTGGCTCCTGGCTGTCTCGCCACTGCTTACATTTTGACTGATCGAGATTTTGGGTCTTAGAAAACAACCCTTCCTTACTGTGGAGATTTTTAGAACTGTGGCTTGGATCAACTTGTATCTCATTTAGTCTTTTACACTTGCACATTTTTATGTGTTTCCTGGCTGGCTCACCAATGGTTGGAGTTTAGAGGATCGTTGAATGTACATTTTGTCTCTTCAAGACCACAAACTGTGGATGAAACATTTTCAGATGTAGCCCGATAATGTTCTTGGGTGAAAATCAGAATGTTTCGGTCTCTGTTTGAAACTCCTGGCTGGCTCGCCAAAATGTTGGGTTTGATATGCAGAAAAGATGTTTTGTGTACTGTTTTTTCGTGTATATATTCGTACCTGATATTGATGCAATCAGTCAAGAGTAAGAAAGACAGAAAATGAGGAAATCCCATGATGCACTTTAACAGCTAGTTTCCAGACTTTACACTCCAGTGTACCCATAATGCACTGATGCTGTATTGGATATTTGATATGAATGGCTCATGGCAGCCATTCCTTCAACTTTTGACATTAATGAACACGCACACACACACACACGCACACACACACACACACACACACACACACACAGCATGAGGGAGTTTCACAAAGTCATAAAGACACACTAATGTTCCCTCAGACACACAGCACACTGGAGGAGCAGCGAGACACACGCTGAGAAATCACATCACCGTCATACTAATGTCTCTGAGACGGAAAGAGAGATGGATGAAGAGGGATAGAAAGAGAAAGAATGAAATGAACGGGTGAACGCGCAGTGAAAAATATGTCGTATCTGAAATTGTACACTGACTGACTAATTCACTATTTATTATACAGACTACACAGAGAAGGTGGCCGCGAGAGAGACTCGTACATCCCACTTTTACACACCTTTATTCCACAGCGTCACGGATTTCTGAGTGAAATATCTTCTTTTTTTCAGCAGGGCTTTAGATTTTATCCATAAGAATTAGACTGACTCCTGGGCATCTTAATATGTTAAAGCAGATAACATATTAAGGCTTTTATTTATTTATTTATTTATTTATTTATTTGGAAAATTCCAGATTTAAAAGTAATAATAATAATAATCATTTGGCATTTAAATGATTGAATCATGAAGAGTCTGCACAAGAACATGAGCTAACAAGAAAGAAAGGTCAGTTTTGATTGCAGGTCGTCTTTAAACGCATCGTAATAATGTCGAGAATGTTAAATAGGTTAGTGGTACAATCTCAAGATCAAAATAAAATATATCGGAAAATGTTTTTTTTTTTTTACATTTTTGAACTCAAACTAAAGAATACAAAAATGTGTCATTTTTTTGTGTACAATTTTGTTTATCAAAAACACAACTAGCACAACCGTCCATTTCACCTGAGTTTGTTAAGCAGATTTTTAAAAAATTTCATTTACAATGGTGATTGAAATAATTTATTTTTTTTTTTTACTTTTTGTTTTGTGTCACAAAAGTGTGTCATTTTTCGACATAATCTCCATTTCATTCAACGCACGTAATCAAGCTCTTAATGAGCATCTCGTAAAAAAAGGATTGTTTTGTACAGTTTTTTTTTTAAATAATATCGCCCGTTTGACTCACCCTCGTATTTCAGTCCCTCCAGGATTTCTGGGATTTTGCGATGGCAGAAATGAACGTCAATGAAAATCAAGCAAACTCCGCAATATTCGGAGGAGCTGCAGTTTTTATAAATTAACGCGGATTCGGGCCGAGACACGTCACGTGACGTCATCGCAACCTGAATCAGCCAAAGCCTTCTTTGACTCACCTGAGTGCATGTGTACAGTTCGAGCATGAGTACAGTTTACCAACAAACATCAGTGCGAAAGACGTGCAAAACATTCGATTTCGTACCATTGCGTTTTCACCAATTCAGGTAGTTTTCCGCGAAAAAAAAAAAAAAAAATCACAAAAAATTAAAAAATAAAAAAAAATTCACGAAGGTTTAAGCAAGTCGACATGTTTCTGCAAACAAACAAATTAAAGTCCTAAGTGGATTATGGGTATTTGTTTTTCCCTGTATGACTGCTTGGTGTAAGATTAGAATTCTTTCAGTGAACACAAAAAAAAAAAAAAAACGAGCCAAATTTTAGAAATTATACTAAATTGTGAAAACGTTATTTTCGAAAATTGCTAATCCATACTTTGGGATGATGTCCTCCTTCTCTTGCATCTCGTGGAAGGTTAAAGCTCAGGAATTGTTCCTCGGGAAGTGCTGACGTTGACAGTCGGATCAGACGTGTGCAGTTTATTGTCATGAAATGTCTGAGCAGATCCCCCGGCGGGATTAAACGTAAATCCGATACCGGTTCTCCGAACGGATTTATCCTCCTTCTTTAGAAGTTCGTTTGGGAACGTCTGTCAGCACATTTTACTGTGCTTGACTGCTTCGAAGTGGATTTTTGTTCTGACAGGATTTTTCGAGCATGGGATGTTCCTATAAATAAATAAACAAATAAATAAATAAATAAATGAATAAATCACAAACGCTGGTCAGTGCTGAAATGAAATAGCGATGAATTTTTTTTCTACTTTTGATACGGCTAACATCAGCATGCTGTGGAGCACAAGCTTCAGGATGAAAACATGTCACGCAAAGCCTTCCAGATATAAAGTAAGCACAGTGGTTAGTAGTTTCATCACGCGAAACGCTGACAAAAATATTTTTTCTTTCTCCGGATGCTGCCTGAGTCGCCTGGGTCTCATTTGTTTAATGTAATAGCTTTCTAGCCGTCCTCTAAAAAGCGAGGCTGGAAGTAACATTCATTGATGAGAAATCTTTTCTTTCTTTTTTTTTTCTCCCTTCAAGTCCGGGAGCATGTGAATTTTTTTTACGTGTTTAATGGTAGGAGAGATGAGAGAGAGAGAGAGAGAGAGAGAGAGAGAGCGATTAAGGTTAGAGGAAGCTGAGAGGCGGAATGATGGAGCGAGGGAAGGCAGATAGTGAACTGAAGAAGAGAAAGAGGAGGGTTATAGGAAGTTTAGAGGAAGTGGAGAGGCAGAATGTGTGAATGAGAGAGCGGGAAAGTGAGACGGAGAGATGTTTGTGTTGGTAATGCGGCTATCTGTCACTTCAGGCCGTGTGTTTGCTTAGCGTTTAGCCTCACGCTGTGGTGTCGTTAGCGAGAGCGTGTGAAAGAGAAAACTTCTCATTCACCTTGTGTGTCCTGTTCTCTCACTCTCTTTCTCATGCCGTTCTCTCTCTCTTTCTCTCATCCCTTACTCCGTTTGAATCGATGGTGTTAATATTTAAACACGCTCCTCGCCTTCTTTAGCGGCGGTTTTGCTAAAAGTGCCGAGTGCTGAATTACGTCTCTGTAAGTGCGACTCTCCATTATTCTCTCCTGATGTCATACAGTCTCTCTCTCTCTCTCTCTCTCTCTCTCTCTCTCTCTCTCACACACACAAACACACAGAGGCAGTAAAGTGAAGCTGCGTAGTTGAACAGGTTCGAACATAAAAAGTTGGGCGAGAAAAAGGAAAGGACAGAAAGAGTCAAAGAGTTAAAGAGATAAAAAGGGAGAGGTGAAGAGGATAGGAAGAGAAAAGAATGAGAGAAAATGGAGGCAAGAAGAAGAAAAGAGATAGGAGTAGGGATAGAAAGTGATTTTTTTGAAAGGCAAAGGGAAAGACAACTGAGAAGGCAAAAGAGAGGAAAAGATAACGATAAAGACGGACGAATAAAGAAGATAAAAAATGAGACAGAAATGAAAGAAAGATGGAAGAGAGGGAAAACGGAGAGATAAGGAGAGAGATTAGGAGAATGGAAAAGAAAAAGCGGAGGAGAGACAAATTTCGAAGATGAAATAATGGAGAGAGGGAAGGAAGAGATAAGGGGAAAGAGAGAAAAAAATTAAGAGGAGGTGTAGAGAGGAAAAAAAGGATATCGAGGAGACAAGAGGAAGAACGCTGAGAAAAGAAAGGAGGATCGGAGGAAGAGGAAGAAAGAAGGAATGATTGGTCAAAGAATGGGTAGAGAGAAGAGAGATGAAAAAGATGGAAGAGAGGGGGAAAAGGAGAGATAAAGTGAGAGAGATTAGGGCAAAAATAATGAAAGAGAGGAGGAGAGACAGAATGAGAAATGAATTGAGAAAGAAAAACGATGGAGAGTGAGAAAGGGAAAAGAGGAAGGAACTGAAGGAAGGAAGAAAGAGTAGTGTCGGCAGGAAAAATAGAGAAAGATCAACAGAGCGAGATAGAAAGAAAGAAAGAAAAAAACAGATGAGGAAGTGTGGAGAGGAAAAAAGGATGAGAAAGACGGACTCAACGAGGAGAAATGATCGGGAGAAAAAAAGAAGAAGAGAGGACCAGAGAAAGAATGGATAGAGAAGAGAAGCAACCACACACACACACACACACACACACACACACACACACACACACACACACACACACTGATGAAGTGGCCAGCGAACCTCTTAAACTCCCAAATGTCGATCTGCTCCTCGTTCTCGTTTTCCCACTGCGCATCTTCCTGGCACTTGCCTTCTATCCCTCGTTCTTTTTCTCTCCCTGAGCGATACCCTGCTGCTAATCAGACCTTCACAGATGGTGCCTTTCTCTCCATTCTCTCGCTCCACACGAGCTCCTGTCTGCACTCACTGTATCTCGAGGCTGAGTACCAGATAACGGACAGAACTCGCATGACTGCGGTAGAAAGTTCACCTGCTAGTAACGTTGATGGTTAAGTTATGAAGCTAACGTTAGCTAGCACTAAATACACGCCTCCGTTCACTAAAGCTAGCTATGTAGCGTTACAGTGAGGGGCGAGGGGCTGTCACTGAAGGAGAAACTGACACAAAAGACTTGATAGCTCTGTGCTAACTGCTTTGTGACAATGTCCGTTGTTAAAATCACTATACAAACAAACAAACAAATAAATAAATAAAACAATTTGGGAGGAAGTTCAGTTAGCAGTTGATGCTAAGTGTAATGACAGTGTAATTTTAGTCATATGGATTATTTTCTTAGTAGCTCACCAACATATCTGAGGTAAATGTTGATATTCCTAACATTTTTGTCGCGTTTTAATCGTCTCTGTGCCTTTACTTGTCTACATAACAGATTAGCAGCTATATGCTGGTTTGAGTGTAAATAATTTTCTCTCAGTATCTAGTCTACCTCTACCTGAGGTAAATGTTGCTATTGGTATCCTAATGTTTTTGTCTTGTTTCCGTTACCATTATGCTATTACTTTGTCTATAATAAAAGACTTGACAGCTATATGCTAACTAGCTAAACAGTAATATTACCTGTACTGAGTATTTTCCTAGTATTTTACCAACACATCTGAGGTACATGTTGATATTCACAATTTTTTTGTCTTGTTTACATCATCACTAAGCCTTTAATTTTTCTGTATAACAGATTAGTGACCATATTGTAGCTCGCTAAACAGTCATTTTGAGTGTAAAGATGTTTTGTTTTTTTTGTTTTTTTTCCCCCGTATGTAGTGTTTTTCTTTTTAGTAATTAACACATCTGAGGTAAATGTTGATATTCCAAGTGTCTCATATTCCTCGTTTCATTTCCACGGTCACTGCAATTTCACTTTATCCTTAATAAAAGATGCAACAGTTACGCGATATCTAACTTAATTGTGATTTAGTTCATATTAATTCTTTTCTTAGTAGGTTACCAACACATTGGAGGTAAATGTTCATGTTTCCATTGATTCTGTCTTGCTTTCACTATCACTGTGCCTTTACTTTGTCCTTATCGTAGACTTAACAGCTATGTGCTAATTAACACGCTAATTTTAGTTGTAATATAAGGTTTTTTTTAGTATTTTCCCAACACATCTGAGGTAAATGTTGATATTCCCAATATTTTTGGCATGTTTACATCATCACTGAGCTATTACTTTGCCTGCATAACCAATTAGTGACAATGCGCTAGCTAGCTAAACAGTCATTTTTAAGTGTACTGATTATTTTGTTAGCAATTTACCAACACATCTGAGGTCAGTGTTGATATTCACAATGTTTTTTGTCTGGTTTCCATGGTTAGTGAGTCTTTACATTTTGTCTGTATTACAAATTAGCAGCCATGCGTTAGCTAGTTAAACAATTTACCAACGTAACTGAGGTGAAAGTTGATGTCCATGATGAATCAGTTTTGTTCCCACTCTCACTGAGCTTTAACTTCCATGTGCGAGCTAGCTAAACTGTTAACCTCAGCTATTAGCTAGCTCATGCTCGCCGTCCTTGTTTCCTAGAAACACTGTTCTCGCAAACGCAGCCACTTGAACGATGAGTGTATTATGTTTTTTTTCCTTCCAGCTTCGAATAGGAAGCACATGGGAAGTGGTTTTGATGCTCCATTTCCCTCAGAGTTGTTTATATTGCCCATCGCTGAGATCAGCATAAATAAGATGAATTGGAGGTTTAGTCTAAAATAAATGCTACGGTGATGCTGCTATAAAATTTTAAGATACGGTCTGAGTCAGTGGGACCGAGCGCTGCCACAACAGGACGGTTTAGCGTTAGCCTGCTAAGCGCTTTATGGAATAATTAATGGTGTATTAATGCCAGCTGGTTTCCATTAGTGAGTGTATGAGCTCAGACTCTGTCTCTCGTAATGCAATATACAGAGACAGAGGGACCAAAAGTCTGAGTCCAACTACTAAGAACTGTTATTTTATTTCGTCATGTATTGAAAAGTAATTGAAAGATAATTCTCGAACAAGACTAATTCTCCAACGCACCTTATTGGATGAGAGCGGTAAGGAAGATAGGATTTAACACATAAAGGAGTCTGTATGAGGTGCTATTTGTTGAGCAAGCGCAGTAATTAACACTATACGGTACATCGTCACAGCAATTAAATCAAGGCGTGTAGTATGTGAAGAGAAGATTCATACAGGATCGGCTCTGTCTCCGGTTTATATAAAGGACTCTTGAATAATAAAGAGCAACTGAGGAAAATGTCAAATGAATCATAAAATGGAAACAAGTCTCAGTAGTGGACTCGGATTTTTTTTTTCGACCCGAGTGTCCGTGTGTAATCACGCGCTGTGTGCGATTTCCAAAAACGCCTCTGAAAAATTACACACTGGAGAGCCAGGCGTTTTTGGGTTTCTTTTTCTTTTCTTTTCTTTCTTTTTTTTTTCTCTAAAGCCTGGTTTGGGTCAAACCACGGGGCTGGGGTACACATTGAGCAGGAGGTGTGGGTGTGTGTCTGCATTAACTTCATCCAATATAAACCACAAAGCCTCAAATGACCTGCTGCTGCTGCGTGTTAAGTCGCAGTTTTTATTTGCTGTCGTGCGGGAGAGTCCTGGACTGAGCGACACTGTTTATTTAACAAGCTAGTATGTTAGCAAGCTAGACATTCCCCACACACACCAACACACTCCCACACACACACACACACACACACACACACACACATATACACATTCTGGTCCAAAAGTTGAGTCAACTAGATGAGTACATACAGCTGAAGTAATCCGGCACACATTAAGATTAGTTAGTTATTTAGTTAGTTAGTGACTTTACATGTCTTTTTCTTCAGACGTTTGCTGTAAGAATTATGATTAAATGAATCTTCTCTCTCTGTGTGTGTGTGTGTGTGTGTGTGTGTGTGAAGGTAAAGGGGGCGTGTACGTTCAGGAGAATAACACTATAGACACAGGTGAGGTGGACGTGGGGAGACGGGCGGTGCAGGACGTTCCTCCCGGAATGTTCTGGCGTTCTCAGCTCTTCATCGATCAGCCGCAGTCGCTCAAGTTCAACATCTCGCTGCAGAGAGACGCGCTTGTCGGAGTGTACGGACGCAAGGGCCTGCCGCCGTCACACACTCAGGTAACCCACACACACACACACTCAGGTAACACACAAACTCTAACCACACGTACCCGTCCAGTAATATAATAATATATAATATAATATATATAATATATATAATAATATAAAGTAATATAATACATCCATAAAAAAATGTATGAATTAATTAGAATACAATCTGTAGGGTTCAGTGAGGGGAATGGCAATGACTTAGCATTAGCATTAGCACAAAGCTAACACGTGGCCATATGAGACGTGCTAATGCTAGCGCTAATGCACAGAACCTTTTTTCCCAGTCCCAGCCATGTTCGCCTTCTAAGGAGGCGGAAGAACAATGGGTTTAAAGTTAATACAGGTTTTTTTTTTCTCCTTTTGTTGAAAAGTGGGCGGGGCTAATATTTAGGAAATCTTGCTTAAGCTCCACCGTTGCCAATCGCAGGGTCACCGATATCACTCACCCTGCCCACAGAGCTTTATATAACTGTGAGAGACCATTCATATGGGATTTACATTTACATTCATAGAGTAGAGGTGTAAGAGCCAGGGTAAGTGCAGATACATTTTTTAAGGGGGGGACCAGGGGGCAAGTTAGGGGTTAGTTAAGTGCTCACAGAAGAGGTGGGTCTTTTTGAAGATGGTAAGACATTCTGCTGTCCGGATTGATGTTCATTCCACCCACGTCTTTCTGCTCTCGTGCTGTGAGACCGTTAGCTTATATGAGTTGATACGTACACAGCGATTTACACACCTGTTGACGTTATTGATGTGGTTTGTTTGTTTGTTTGATTATTGCTGTGGTTTGTTTACCTCGAGGCTCAGGGGGAGTCTGAGAATTAGCATAAAGAGGCAAGAGAACTAACGCTAATACTAATCAATGCTATTAAGCTAACTGAAGCTGTCCTTGGTAACTTTAGCTACTTTAGCTAATGGAGTCGGTGCTGTGTGACTAGCGCTGGAGTGTCTCTGACTTCAGCGACGTGCAGGCGAGCTGTCACGCCACGAGCAGCCTGTTAATCGAGGTAATTGTCAGCTGAAAGCTCCGTAATGGAAGTCGATACGCAGAGACGCCCCGGTGCCGCTCGGTCCCTTTAGTTGCCACAGATGAATCGATATGTTTCTTTAAGGCTGTACAGAAGGACGGGATGAAGGGATATTGACGGATGGACGGATAAGAGATAGGAGTTAAGTCTGCAGACTCCTACGCAGGTCGAAACGGCGTCTTTTCTCTTGCTCGGCTCCGTCTGTTTGCCTCCATCTCGCTTTCTTTTTTTTTGTTGTTGTTTTTGGATGAGAAAAATGTGTTGTGTGAAATGAGAGAGTCGAAAAAAGACTCTCAGCCGGAACTGTGGACAAGATTCTCTTTCTCACTCTCTTTCTGTCTCTCTCTCTTTCTGTCTGTCTCGCTGTTACTTTCTCTCACTATTTCTATCTGTTGGTTCTCTCTCCTTCTGTTTGTCTCTCTCTTTCTCTCGATCCGGCTCTACCTAGTTATTTCCCTCTCATTATCTCTCTCTGCCGCTCTCCCTTTCTGTCTCTCACTTTCACGCTCTTTCTGCCCCATCTCTCTCTCTATCTCTCTCTCTCTCTCTCTCGCTCTCTCTTTCACTATACATAGCTTGTCAGTTGACAGAAGAGAACCCCTCGCTAAGCACTTAAAAGTCATCAAGAGCCACTTAAAAATCTCATGGTCAATACTGTGTTCTACATGTGCAAGATGCCAATGCTAATTCTACACAGCAAACAAAAACTAACATAATAAGTGAAAGCTGGCCTAATGAGTAAGAAAGCTAGGCTAGTGAGTGAGAAAGCTAGCCTAGTGAGTGAGAAAGCTAGCCTAGAGAGTGAAAGCTAGCCTAGTGAGTGAGAAAGCTAGCCTAGAGAGTGAAAGCTAGCCTAGTGAGTGAGAAAGCTAGGCTAGTGCGTGAGAAAGCTAACTTAGTGAGTGAGAAAGCTAACTAAATGAGTGAGAAAGCTAGCCTGGAGAGTGAAAGCTAGTCTAGTGAGTGAGAAAGCTAGCCTAGTGAGTGAGAAAGCTAGGCTAGTGCGTGAGAAAGCTAACCTAGTGAGTGAGAAAACTAACCTAGTGAGTGAGAAAGCTAGCCTAGAGAGTGAGAAAGCTAACCAAGTGAGTGAGAAAGCTAACTAAATGAGTGAGAAAGCTAGCCTAGAGAGTGAAAGCTAGCCTAGTGAGTGAGAAAGCTAACCTAGTGAGTGAGAAAGCTAGCCTAGCACACTGTTATCTCTAAACAAGGATAAAAGGAAGCCGCAGCACTAAAAGAGCTGTATCTTAAAATCACGTTCATCCTGAGCACTGATGGGGGCGGGGCCTAAAGTTGAAGGAAACGTTGGATTTATTTTAATATCCACTTATTCTACCAATGTAAACGAGTTCAACTCGTTTGCTACCTGTAGGTATTAGCTACATTAGCCTCATCGCTAGCTCCTGACTAACTGGCTACACCTGAAGTAAAAGGGACAGTATATTTAAGGATATTTAATTCTTGGCTGTTCCATTAAGAGAGGGTGTGTAAACTTAGCGTGATGTTTATAGCGGTGTTTAATAGCACACATAGCATTAGCACGTGAGTTAGCGTTTCACCATGACATGATGTTTAATTGGGTTATTATCAGTGCCTGAAGGCAGGCGTGTGTTTGTGTGTCACTGTACGTTTAATTACACACAAACGGAAGGCTAATTTGTGTAATATAGCAAATAGCATGTGGGTTTAATTGAACATGATTGTTAGTGTAATAAGTGGGTAATTAACTACACTAGTGTCTGTGTGTGTGTGTGTGTGTGTGTGTGTGTGTGTGTGTGTGTGTGTGTGTGTGTGCCAAAATGGCTGCCAAAAAATCTAATTTACACCATGTTCGTCTTCCCTCAAATTCAGACATTATGCTACGTTTTTGTTCGTTTTGAAACAACGCTGTAATGCTAGCTAACAAGGAAAAGTCTTTTTTTTTTTTTTTCCTTAGTCTGTGCTTCTTTTGGTTTTCAGTTTCTAGTATTAGCATGCGTATTAACATTTTTTTTTTAGCATAGTGTATGCATTACCTTTTATTTTTGTTAGTATGTTTGTTAGCTTTTTTTAAACATCCACCTAATCTCAGTCATTAGCTAGCTTGCTAGTTTCCTAGTTAAGTTGATCTTCAAGAATCAATACGTTTAATGTTTGTGTGTTTTTGTATTTGCTTATATTCCTGTCTTGTGTGTTGTGTTGTTGTATATGTACAGTACGACTTTGTGGAGTTGCTGGACGGCAGTCGTTTGATCGCAAAGGAGAAGCGAGGCCTGGTGGAAATGGAGGGATCTCTGAGGAGAGCGAGATCTGTGAACGTCCACGAGGCCGAGTTCATCCGCTTCCTCGACGCGGGAATCTGGCACCTGGCTTTCTATAATGATGGAAAAAACACAGAACAAGTGTCCTACAACACCATCATCATAGGTTAGATCTGTGTTAGCTTCGGCTAACCTTCCTGTATTGTTCACTGCTTAGCCATGCTGTGCCTCACTGCCTCACGCCGTCTCTTTAGACTGTATAACCATCAACATTTATGTTTAAAATTCCCAAAATGTCTTCTTTTTATCTCACTGATGATCGGTATCGACAACCCCGAGGGGAACGAAGCTTCAGAAACGTCGTCTTACATCTTATTTGTTCATGTTTATTAGGGGAACTAAGCTAGTTAGCATTCAGCATCATGCGCTAGTCAGTTAGCATTGTTGTTTTGGCTTATCATGAACAAAATACAGCGGTTAGCATCGAAGATTAGCAGTTAGTATTTGTCAGCTAATGTGGCTAATAATGAAATGAAACTAGCATGAACTGTCGTGCCGCTCCTTCCTTCAGCATATACAGTGCGCTCCACTAATATTGGCGCCTTCGGTAAATACGAGCAAAGAAGGCTGTGAAAAATTGTCTTTATTGTTTAACCTTTTGATCTTTTAGATGTGCAACAATTATCGCCACCCCTATGAATTCATGTGAGAAAAATATATTTGAAGTATATTCCCACTGATATTTTATGTTTATGTGTTCGATAATAATGGCCAATAATGGTGTAAAGCTAATAATGAAGGAATGCTAGCTTGAGTTAGCATGCTCGAAGGAGACTTTTAAAAAATGTGTTTGGGTTTCAGTAGTTCATGCAAATTGTACAGTTTTTGTTGCGATAGTGTTATATGTTATAATAAACAAAAGCCACGACTTAGCATCATGCTGCTAGCTTTAGTTACGTTTAGATCTTGTTAGCACTTATGTTCAAAGGAAATCTTTTTTTTTTTAAATACAATCTTATTCTGTTATGATTTTGTTTGTATTGAAAATTTGCACATATAGTAAATAGTAAAGTTTTGATGTGTTTGTGTTTTGTGTTTTCTAACATGGCTAATAATAAAGTAAAAGCTAGAAATTAGCATCACGTTGCTTGCTTTAGTTAAAGTTTACAGTATGTCCAAAGAGAGCTGTTTGGTTTCCCAGAGTTCACGCATAAATAACAAACTATTCATTTGTATTGTATTGTCTTCTACTGATGGCTAATAACAAGCAAAAGCTAGGAGTTAGAATTATGATGCTAGCGTTAGTTAGCATACCCAAAGGATATCTTTAAAACAGCACAATCTTGTTCTGTTTTTGGAAAAGAAAAGAAAAAAAGAAAAGATGTTATGTTATGGCTAACAATGAAGGAAAGCTAGGAGTTAGCATCACTCTGCTGTTAGCATTAGTCTTTAACTCTAGTTAGCATTTATGTCCAAGTGAGACCTTTAAAATACGACAGTCTGGTTCTGTTATCGGAAAAAAAAAGTGTTTCTGCAGTTCACACATAAATAATAAAATATTGCTTTGTGTGTTTTCTAATAATGGCTAAGAATAAAGGGAAGCTAGGAGTTAGCTCTGTGCTGCTAACTTTGGTTAGCATTTATGGCCAAAGGAGGCTTTTAAAACACCACAATCTCTTGTATTATTGAGAAATTTTATGGGTTTAGTTTATTGTTGTGAACTCTGTTGGTTTGTGTGTGTGTGTGTGTGTGTGTGTGTGTGTGTGTGTGTGTGTGTGTGTGTGTGTGTGTGTATCCCTGCACAGGTGAGTGTGTGTAATGCTCATCAGAGCTTTATTGATCGCTGCTTTAAGTGGTTGGCAGGCTGGAGCAGCCTTCACAGTGCTGGTGGCCCACAGGCCCCATTTGTCCCCTCTCTCTTTCTCTCTCTCTCTCTCTCTCTCTCTCTCTCTCTCTCTCTCTCTCTCTCTCTCTCCCCTCTCTTTCTGTCTGTCTCTCTCTCTCTCTCTCTCTCACCCTCTCTCTCTGTCTCTGTCTCTCTGTCCCTCTCTCTGTATGTGTCTGTCTCTCTCTCTCTCCTCTCTCTCTGTCTGTCTCTCTCTCTCTCTCTCTCTCACCCTCTCACTCTGTCTCTGTCCCTCTCTCTGTATGTGTCTGTCTGTCTCTCTCTCTCTCTCTCTGTCTCTCTCTCCCTCTCTGTGTCTATATCTCTCTGTCTCTCTCTCTCTCTCTCTCTCTCTCTCTCTCTCTCTCTCTCTCTCTCTCTCTCTCTCTCTGTGTCTCTCTCTCAATCTGTCTCTCTCTTTCTGTCGTTCGAGGTAATTTCCTTCGATTCGATCACCAGTCCCGACATGGAGGGAAATTAGCAGCGGGACTATAGCGCCTGGACCGTTGCGCTGCGTGTAATAAGTTAACCTTTTGAAAATGAAAATTGATTGTGTGTGTGTGTGTGTGTGTATGTGTGTGTGTGTGTCTGTGTGTGTTGAAAAAGAGAAAGTGAGATCTCGAGAGAGAGAGAGAGAGAGAGAGAGAGAGAGAGAGAGAGGGGGTAATAACACGGTAATAACCGAGGAAGACAGGCAGGGCGGTTCACTTCATTACACTGTCACTCTGGCCTCTCCTGGACAAACCCCTTTTCTCCACCACTTAATGAAAATATCGACAACCCGTGTCACAACTTCCCCTCGTTGCCTCGGCGATGGAGCGAGACGATATACAAACAAGTGTGTGT
The DNA here is from genome assembly GCF_001660625.3 of Ictalurus punctatus. Taxonomy (NCBI): domain Eukaryota; kingdom Metazoa; phylum Chordata; class Actinopteri; order Siluriformes; family Ictaluridae; genus Ictalurus; species Ictalurus punctatus. Next base: position 35,143,019 of record NC_030418.2, read on the forward strand.
TAAATCGCACGTTGTACAGTGTCAATACCTGAGCCTGTTCACAATGGGGTTTTTTATTTAGAGTGGTTGGATATTCAAGTGGTTTCGTTGTTGCTAGGCTACTTGGAAATACGCACACCGAGCGTAAGCTAGCTAGTTTTAGCGGCTAATGGTTTCTAGAGTGACACTGGGAATATCAGTATGAATATTTCCCCTGGATGTGTTGGTAGTCTGTATATAGTTAGTTAGCATTTAGCTCATAGCTGTTGTAATGTTTTCGTACAGACCATTGTAAAAGCACAATGACTGTGGAAATAAGACCAAACTGTCCAACATTTCCCTCAAATGGGTTGCTAATTTGTTAGGATAGTCAAGATTATTAACATTTACCACAGATAAGTTGCTAAATCACTAATAAAATGTATTATATGACTAAAATTAGGATTGCTGGCTAGTACAGAGACAACTTAAGGCATAGGAGTGAAGAAATGAGACAGAGTCATCTGGAATATCGATATTTACCTCAGATAACTTGCTAAATCATTAATAAAAGGCTTTGTATGACTAGAATTATGATTTAGGTCACAAGCACAGAGCCAGTAAGCCTATTATATAGACAATGTAAAGGCATAGGAGCGAAGAGATGAGACAGAGTCATCTGGAATATCGATATTTACCTCGGATAACTTGCTAAATCACAAATAAAGGGCTTTATATGACTAAAATTATGATTTATCTAGCTAGCACATAGCCGGTAAATCTTTTATATAGACAGTGTAAAGGCATAGGAGCGAAGAAATGAGACAGAATCATCTGGAATATGAATATTTACCTCGGATAACTTGCTAAATCACAAGTAAAAGGCTTTATATGACTAGAATTATGATTTAGCTAACTAGCGCATAGCCAGTAAGCATTATATAGGCAATGTACAAGCACTGTGACAGTGGAAATGAGACAAAATTGTCTGGAATATGAACATTTATCTCAGATGTGGTGGTAAATTGCTAATAAAATGCTCTGTATGGCTAAAACTACAGTGTAATTAAAGCTAGCATCAACCATATATCAATACGTGATGATCAAACGTCACAGGGTTTTGCTGTGTACTGAAACGTAAACATGTGACAAGAAACCACGACTAATAAAATAGTCTCAAAACAATGAGTTGATTAATGTGCACATAACTGTCAGTGTGTGTGTGTGTGTGTGTGTTAGCGTCTGTGACTGTTAGCGCGTGTTTAACAGGTATTAGCTTATTTGTTACTTTGCTTTTGGGCATTGCTTTGTGTTAGCGTGTGTTTGGCATTTCTAGAGAGCACTGAGCCGTGTCTAGCGTCCCATAGGCTGTGTGTGTGTTAGTGTGTATGCGTGTATGTTAGTGTGTGTGTGTGTGTGTGTGTGTGTGTGTGTGTGTGTGTTACTTTGTACGTTAATTGGTAGTAATAGCTCTGTGATTGGTTCATTAAAGCAGTGCCAGCTTCGTCTACATCACACATCTGCGATGTTTAATTAAAGACCTCAAAAACCTCACACACTTCACAAAGCTTGCTCATTCACGCACACTACCTCCTCAATTAACGCTCTCTCTGTCTCTCTCTCTCTCTCTCTCTCTTTCTCTCTCTCACACTCTCTTTGTGTCTCTCAATTTTTCCACACAGATTCTGTGACCGAGTGTCCACACAATTGCCATGGCAACGGAGACTGTCGCTCAGGAACGTGTCATTGTTTCCCAGGGTTCCTCGGGCCTGACTGTTCACGAGGTAACACACACACACACACACACACACACACACACACACACACACAAGCATGTCTTAATTGGTTTCAGATTGTTATCAGATGGAGTGCAGCTGCCTAGCAGAGCGTTCACTGATTGGATGTTATTAGTGAGTCAGCTAGCGTTGAGATCTGAATACTCCATCCTGTTTTGTATTAAAAAAAAAAAATACAATTCACGTATAAATTTAATTCCAAACGCAAGTGGGTTTCCAGAAAAATGCAAACAATTGTACGCTTTTAGCAATGTGACATGTTTTTTTCTTTTCTTTTCTTTTTTTAAACTTTTTAAAAAATATATAATTCAGCCTTTTTCGTGATAAAAAAGATGAAGATTCTCCGTAATTGTCATGTTTTTATGTTCATCTCAAAAGTTCAAAATCCGTGTATTTGTTTTTGTAATGAATTCTGCGCTTTACTTAGCATGTCTAAATGGGACCTTTAAAACACCGCAGTCTTGTCCTTACCTTGAGAAATTGTGTTTCATGTGTTTTAATTCAGCTAGCTAGCACATAGCCGTCTTATATAGACAACGTATAGGTACAGTGACAGTAAAAATGACACAAACGTGTCTGGAATATCAACATTTGCCTCGGATGTGGTTGTAAATTTGTAATAAAATGCTCGGTGTGGCTAAAATTAATTGTAATGTAATCAAATTTAGCATCGACGGCTAAGCAAAAGTCAGCGTGAGAAAGTTTTGCTGTAGTGTGAAACGTAAACATTGTGCCTAAGATGTAGACCGATCGTGTAATATTTCCGCATGTTAATATTAATTGAGCTATGCGGATGATAATACAGTTTTATTTATGATCATTTAGTTGTGATAGACTTCCATTAACATTGTAACTTCAGCGTGAATCTATGTCTTAGCGTCTCAAGCACGTGACTTTGCCCTTTGACCCTCGTTCCAGCTGCGTGCCCAGTGTTGTGCAGTGGGAATGGTCAGTACTCCAGGGGGCGCTGTTTGTGCTACAGTGGCTGGAAAGGCACCGAGTGTGACGTCCCCAACAACCAGTGCATCGACGTCCACTGCGGTGGTCACGGCATCTGCATCATAGGGGCGTGTGTGTGTAACACCGGATACAAGGGGGAAAACTGCGAGGAAGGTAAAGATCCATCCCAAACGCTACCATCAGACAAGGCCGAAAAAGAGAAAAAAAACTCATCATATCGTGATTAGGTGCAAAATTATAACTTCCCGTCACGTTGTCATCGATATTATATCACCATATTTCCCAGCCCAAGCTCCAAATCCTGTCTAAGGAAACTGGGACACGCTTGTTCCCATTACTTTTTGATGTCAGCCAATCAGAGGACGTCTTGGGCGGGGCTCCAGTCATTAACGTCGATGTTGAGGAAACTGATTGCGGTTGTTATATCACATGCAGAAATATACAGCCCAATTCTATACATACACCTGCATAACTACACTTTCTATTCTATAGACAGGATTGCTAGCAGGCTAGCGGGCTAACATCACTCTAGTTAGCCATGATGAAATGCTAACCATGGTTCAATTCCGCATATTCACTTCATTACGCTGTCCCATTGTTGATTATTTTCCTAAAACAGCGCGCACTGAGATTGTATTGCTTACCTAAAATGCATTTTTCTGCCCTACACCCCAGCAAGCTGAGACCAAGAGAATATAAATCACTAGAGGATTAGAGACCAGCTTGAGCAGTGTGTGATGTTTAAGTCCTCTTATTGAGTATACACTTGGGGATTGATGTAAAAAAACAACATCGATCTTCACCCAAAAAAACATCTATGCCAAACCAGCAGCGCATACTAATGTGTTTTCTAATGAATGACCAAAAAAATGTCCTTGTGAAAGTGACCTGTGTGTTTATCGTGCTGCCTTTTGTATTTTTGAGCATTTAGTCAGAATGAGCTGTGCTCTCCACGACCCTCACGACCTGTCGCTGGCTTAAAAGTGTCACAAGAAGTCACCGGATAAAGTTAGGCTAATTTGCATATTCATTAACTCGTCATGATCGTTTGCATATCAAAACGCGAAGAAGAAAGAGATTCTGGAGACACTCAGAAAAGAGTCGAATAGATAATAGATTAAGAACTTATTTCTTATAGTAGAAGGACGTTGTCTTTGATCACAGCACCACAAACAAACTGTTGACGTATTTACTGAATTCTGTTGTTTCTGTCAAGAACTCAGAGGGAATAAAGCAGTGGTAGGGAGGAGTTGGGAAACAGACAGGAAGAAACCGGTTACATTTGGAATAACACTATGACTGTAAATATCACCAAGAACAAAGAATTGTGTGGGTGGACAATTGGTGATCAGTAATTCATCATGGGGAACAATATTGACCAGTGATTGGTCGTTGGGAACAATAGTTATCAGTGATTGGTCATTGGGAACAATATCGATCAGTGATTGGTCATTGGGAACAATATTGACCAGTGATTGGTCGTTGGGAACAATAGTTATCAGTGATTGGTCATTGGGAACAATATCGATCAGTGATTGGTCATTGGGAACAATGGTGATCAGTGATTGGTCATTGGGAACAATATTGATCAGTGATTGGTCATTGGGAACAATGGTGATCAGTGATTGGTCATTGGGAACAATGGTGATCAGTGATTGGTCATTGGGAACAATAGTGATCAGTGATTGGTCATTGGGAACAATATTGATCAGTGATTGGTCATTGGGAACAATGGTGATCAGTGATTGGTCATTGGGAACAATGGTGATCAGTGATTGGTCATTGGGAACAATATCGATCAGTGATTGGTCATTAGGAACAATATTGATCAGTGATTGGTCATTAGGAACAATATCATTCAGTGATTGGTCATTGGGAACAATATCGATCAGTGATTGGTCATTGGGAGCAATATCGATCAGTGATTGGTCATTGGGAGCAATATTGATCAGTGATTGGTCATTGGGAACAATATCATTCAGTGATTGGTCATTAGAAAAATATTGATCAGTGATTGGTCATTGGGAACAATGGTGATCAGTGATTGGTCATTGGGAACAATATCGATCAGTGATTGGTCATTAGAAAAATATTGATCAGTGATTGGTCATTAGGAACAATATTGATCAGTGATTGGTCATTAGAAAAATATTGATCAGTGATTGGTCATTGGGAACAATATCGATCAGTGATTGGTCATTGGGAGCAATATCGATCAGTGATTGGTCATTGGGAGCAATATCGATCAGTGA
>NC_030418.2:35157984-35160484 GCF_001660625.3 Ictalurus punctatus
TCACATCTCTAAATATTACACACACACACACACACATTCACATCTCTAAATATTATACACACACACACACACACACACACATTCACTTCTCTAAATATTATACACACACACACAGTCACATCTCTAAATATTACACACACACACACACACATTCACATCTCTAAATATTATAGATACACACACACACACACACACACACACATTCACATCTCTAAATATTATAGATACACACACACACACACACACATTCACATCTCTAAATATTATACACACACACACACACATTCACATCTCTAAATATTATAGATACACACACACACACACATTCACTTCTCTAAATATTATAGATACACACACACACACATTCACATCTCTAAATATTATACACACACACACACACACACATTCACATCTCTAAATATTATACACACCCACCCACATATTCAGGTCTCTAAATATTATAGACACCCACACACACACACACACACACACACACACACACATATTCAGGTCTCTAAATATTATAGACACACACACACACACACACACGCACACACACACACACACATTCACATCTCTAAATATTATAGACACACACACACACATTCATATATCTAAATATTATACACACACACACACATTCACATCTCTAAATATTATACACACACACACACACACACACACACACACACTAACATCTCAAATATTATAGACACACACACACACACACACACACACATTCATATCTTTAGATCTTATAGACACACACACACACACACTAACATCACTAAATATTATACACACACACACACACATTCACATCTCTAAATATTATAGACACACACACACACAGTCACATCGCTAAATATTATACACACACACACACACACACATTCAGGTCTCTAAATATTATAGACACACACACACAGTCACATCGCTAAATATTATACACACACACACACATTCACATCTCTAAATATTATACACACACACACACACACACATTCACATCTCTAAATATTATACACACACACACACACACACACACATTCACTTCTCTAAATATTATACACACACACACACATTCACATCTCTAAATATTATAGATACACACACACACACACACATTCACATCTCTAATTATTATACACACACACACACATTCACTTCTCTAAATATTATACACACACACACACATTCACATCTCTAAATATTATACACACACACACACACACATTCACATCTCTAAATATTATACACACACACACACACACACATTCACATCTCTAAATATTATACACACACACACACACACACACACACACACATTCACATCTCTAAATATTATACACACACACACACACACACACACACACATTCACTTCTCTAAATATTATACACACACACACACACACATTCACATCTCTAAATATTATACACACACACACACACACACACACATTCACTTCTCTAAATATTATACACACACACACACACACACACATTCACATCTCTAAATATTATACACACACACACACACATTCACATCTCTAAATATTATACACACACACACATTCACATCTCTAAATATTATACACACACACACACACACACACACACACATTCGCATCTCTAAATATTATACACACACACACACATTCACATCTCTAAATATTATACACACACACACACACATTCACATCTCTAAATATTATAGATACACACACACACACACACACACACACACATTCACATCTCTAAATATTATACACACACACACACATTCACATCTCTAAATATTATACACACACACACACATTCACATCTCTAAATATTATACACACACACACACACACACACACATTCGCATCTCTAAATATTATACACACACACACACACACATTCACATCTCTAAATATTATACACACACACACACACACACACACACATTCACTTCTCTAAATATTATACACACACACACACACATTCACATCTCTAAATATTATACACACACACACACACATTCACATCTCTAAATATTATAGATACACACACACACACACACATTCACTTCTCTAAATATTATACACACACACACACACACACACACATTCACATCTCTAAATATTATACACACACACACACACATTCACATCTCTAAATATTATACACACACACACACACATTCACATCTCTAAATATTATACACACACACACACACACATTCACATCTCTAAATATTATACACACACACACACACACACACACACATTCGCATCTCTAAATATTATACACACACACACACACATTCACATCTCTAAATATTATACACACACACACACACATTCACATCTCTAAATATTATAGATACACACACACACACACACATTCACATCTCTAAATATTATAGATACACACACACACACACACACACACATTCACATCTCTAAATATTATACACACACACACACACATTCACATCTCTAAATATTATACACAC
>NC_030418.2:35165484-35177984 GCF_001660625.3 Ictalurus punctatus
TGTCATCCATGAACTGGTTTTATTTTAGCGGTTACCTAACTCTACTGCAGACATAGGTATTTATAAATCGACTATATTGTATTAAAATTCTAATTAATTTAAGATAAAAATAATTAGTAACATTCATATCAAACCTTTATCCCTCGGCCCCTCCCCCAAAAAAGCCCCAGAAAAGCCCAAACACAGAGGTGTCACTACCTAGTTACTTTTGCTAAGCTGTGATTGGTCGATCAAGTTTTAGGGGGTGGGGTTTGGAGAAGGAAATGATTGGATTGAGGTTTAATAACGCTCTGATATAAATATAATCTCAATGTAAACTCAAGCACAGAGGTGACCGTCCCTAGTTACAGTTGCTAAGACACGATTTATTAATTAATAAAGGATAAAAGATTTACTTGTTTTTTCAAACAATATGTTTTAAAAAAAAATCAGCAAAATTTAAAATATAATAGGAAATACAACAAATATTTTTGCAAATAAAAAATCACCAACAATAATTATTATAATATATTATAATATATTCATATTAATATGTAATAATAATTATTAAATTACTCACAGTGTAGTTTGTGTGGATATGTGAAATGATAAACCTTAAAAAAAATCATTAAATTATGATAATGATATGTTTTATATATGTTTTAAATATTTCGAAAAGGTATACGATGATATTATATTTCTTTATTTTTTGCTGGTCAGGTCAGTTGACAGTTTCAGGTTATTAAGACCAGTAATTTTCTTCAGTTATTAAAATTGAAGGATGTAAAAACACATGAATCCAACATGAGCAACATGATAATATCCTGAATGAGAACCTAACACCTGCATTTTATTTATTTATTTATTTATTTATTTATTTATTTGTTTGTTTATTTTCAGCCTTGTTTTTCATCACCCCTGCTTCTCTTCTCTCCTCGTCTGTGTCTCTCGAGGTTTTATGAGTCGTGTTGCGGTAATGCTGTGATTTATAAACAGTACTGATGATTTAAACACATATAAAAGTGTAACTCCTTGTTGTTGTTGTTGTTGTTGTTGTTGTTGTTGATGATGAACCTTTAATTGGCCCTCCACCCCTGAGCACCCCGAGTGTCTTCGTCTATCTCTTCTTCCCCCCCGCTCTGTCTCTCTCTCGCTGTCTCTCTCTCTGTCTCTCTCTCTCTGTCTCTGTCTGTCTCTGTCTGTCTCTCTCTCTGTCTCTGTCTGTCTCTCTCTCGGACTCTCTCTCTCTGTCTCTCTCTCTCTGTCTGTCTCTCTCTCGGTCTCTCTGTCTGTCTGTCTCTCTCTCTCTCCCTCTTGTCTGTATGTCACTCTTTAATGTCCTGGACTCAAGTGCTCAGAACTTTTTTGTTTTTTTGTTGCTTTTCTTTCCCGGTTTTTTCCTTCCTTCCTCCCGGCCCCATGATAGGAGAGAGGATAGGATTTAAAGGTAAAGCCCAAGTCCCAGGGACATTGTTCTCTAAGCAATCCCTCTGTCTTTCTTTCTTTCTTTCTTCTTTTATTTTTCTTCTGTCTATTGTTTTTACTTCCCTGTGTTTTTATTTCTTGTTTTTTTTCTTTCTTTCTGTCATACCTCTTTTTCTTGTTCTGTTTTTCCTTCTTTTTTTACCTTCTGTCTGTCACTCCTTTTTCTGGTTTCTTTCTTTCTTTTTATTTTTCTTCTGTCCGATCTTTTTTTTTTTTTACTTCTTTCTCTTTTTATTTCTTGTTTGGATTGTTTTTCTTTCTTTCTTTCTTTCTCCTTCCTGTCTGTAAAGCACGGTGTCTGCGTGTCCTCAATGTTGGTCCTTCCTTACCTGGTCACCTCCCATCTTTGTTTGTCTTGACCAGTCAACACACACACACACACACACACACACACACACACACACACACACACACACACACACACACACACATTCTTACCCCCACACACACCTTTGATGCTCTTCATGTGCATACTGTAGCCTGAACCCCGGTCTGTGTCGGTCAGTTCTTACTGCTGCTCCTGTTCTCACCCCTCTGCCCCTCTTCACCTGAATCCACCCCCTACCCCCACATGGGGCAGCAGAATACACCCCAGGCAGAAAGTATGATGATGGAGGTGTCATCAGATCTCAATATACTTTCTGCCTGGAGTTTGTTTATCTCTTTATCTCTGTCTGTGTGCTGTAGCTTCACATGGATGCAGCTGTACAACTGACTTCAACTCTCTCCCAAATACACACAGACAGACAGACAGACAGACAGACAGATAGGCAGACAGACAGACAGATAGGCAGAGAGAGAGAGAGAGAGAGAGAGAGAGGCAGACAGATTTAGGGATAAACAGAGAAAGTGAGACACACAGGGAAAAATACAGAGAGGCAGAGAAAGAGACAGACAGACAATGAGACAGAAAGACAGACAAACAGACAGACAGACAGGCAGAGACATGATATAGACAGATATGCAGACAAACACAAACAGAAAGACAGACTGACAGACACGTATACGGAAAGAGTGAAAAAGAGCCAGACAGACACACATGCATACAGATAGGCAGACAGGTATACAGAAAGAGAGATAAAGAGACAGACAGACACATGAACAGACAGACAGAGAGACAGACAGACAGGTATACAGAAAGAGAGATATAGAGACAGACCGACGCACATGCATACATACAGACAGATAGGCAGACAGACATATAGATAGATTCTTGTTTGCGTTCTTTCTTTTATTTGTATTTTTATTCTTCTAAATTTATTTCCTATCGATAAACGCTCCTATGAAAGACCCAGTGTGTTGCTCATTGTGGAACTGCCATTATTTTTAAAATGTTTTTATTTGGATTCTAAAATTGAAGTAATTTCAGTATAATTTGAGTGACCAAAGTCTCTGAGGTTTTGTTGAGAGTGTGAGGAAGATGATGAGGAGGAGGATGAGGAGGAGGAGGAGGAGGAAGAGGGTTTTTTTTAAACGTTCATGTGAATTTACAGCTGTTGTGCGTCTCACAAGGCCCGTGAGAAGTCCAGTGTCACTCTGTGTTCACCTTTTGACTTTAGACCGCTCTCATTTTGCAACTATATGAATGTATATCTTTTCAGAGTTCTGCTCATCTGTTACACACACACACACACATGCACACACACACACACACACACACACACGCACACACACTTTTCACACTAAACATCAGAATACATATACATGTGAATATATATATATGTGTGTGTGTGTCTAAGTTCTTTAACACCCCCACACACACCCAGAAGCCCTCCTGTATTTTTGTGTTTAACAGCTGTGTGTGTGTGTGTAAAACACTGTGTGTGTGTGTGTGTGTGTGTGTGTGTGTGTGTGTGTGTGTGTGTGTGTGTGTGTGTTTCTGCAGAGGGATGCCCAGGTCTGTGTAACAGTAATGGCCGCTGCACTCTGGATCAGAACGGTTGGCACTGTGTTTGCCAGCCTGGCTGGAGGGGGGCTGGCTGTGACGTCGCCATGGAAACCCTCTGCGCAGATGGCAAGGACAACGAAGGAGGTGTGTGTGTGTGTGTGTGTGTGTGTGTGTGTGTGTGTGTGTGTGTGTGTGTGTTTCAGTTTAAAAAGAGTATCTAACATTTGGTCAAAATCAGTAGTTAATGCAAAATGTTGTCAGTTGTTGTTAAAAGTCAATGACCAACTTTTTTGCTATCAAACAGTAACAATCACCCTCAAACACCAACCTTCAACATCAAGCAGTGACAATTATCATCAAACACCAACATATCCAACATATTTCTCATCAAACATCAATGTTAACAATCATAACATTTATCATCAAACACCAACATATCCCCATCAAACACCATCTTCCATCAAACACTAACATTCACCATCAAACACCAACATAGCCAAAATATTTCACATCAAACACCAAGCACATCAAACACACATCGTCCATCAAACACACATCATCCATCAAAGTCCAGTTTCACCACTAAAAAACATTCACTATCAAACTCCACCATTCTCAAACACCATCAAACTCCACCATTCTCAAACACCATCAAACTCCACCATTCTCAAACACCATCAAACTCCACCATTCTCAAACACCATCACACTCCGCCATTCTCAAACACCATCAAACACTCCACCATTCTCAAACACCATCAAACTCCACCATTCTCAAACACCATCAAACAATCCACCATTCTCAAACACCATCAAACTCCACCATTCTCAAACACCATCAAACTCCAACATTCTCAAACACTATCAAACTCCAACATTCTCAAACACCATCAAACTCCAACATTCTCAAACACCATCATACACTCCACCATTCTCAAACACCATCAAACTCCACCATTCTCAAACACCATCAAACACTCCACCATTCTCAAACACTATCAAACTCCACCATTCTCAAACACCATCAAACACTCCACCATTCTCAAACACTATCAAACTCCACCATTCTCAAACACCATCAAACTCCACCATTCTCAAACACCATCAAACTCCACCATTCTCAAACACCATCATACACTCCACCATTCTCAAACACCATCAAACTCCACCATTCTCAAACACCATCAAACACTCCACCATTCTCAAACACCATCAAACACTCCACCATTCTCAAACACCATCATACACTCCACCATTCTCAAACACCATCAAACAATCCACCATTCTCAAACACCATCAAACTCCAACATTCTCAAACACTATCAAACTCCAACATTCTCAAACACCATCAAACTCCACCATTCTCAAACACCATCAAACTCCACCATTCTCAAACACCATCAAACACTCCACCATTCTCAAACACCATCAAACTCCACCATTCTCAAACACCATCAAACTCCACCATTCTCAAACACCATCAAACTCCAACATTCTCAAACACTATCAAACTCCAACATTCTCAAACACCATCAAACTCCACCATTCTCAAACACCATCATACACTCCACCATTCTCAAACACCATCAAACTCCACCATTCTCAAACACCATCAAACACTCCACCATTCTCAAACATTATCAAACTCCACCATTCTCAAACACCATCAAACACTCCACCATTCTCAAACACTATCAAACTCCACCATTCTCAAACACCATCAAACTCCAACATTCTCAAACACCATCAAACTCCACCATTCTCAAACACCATCATACACTCCACCATTCTCAAACACCATCAAACTCCACCATTCTCAAACACCATCAAACACTCCACCATTCTCAAACACCATCAAACACTCCACCATTCTCAAACACCATCATACACTCCACCATTCTCAAACACCATCAAACAATCCACCATTCTCAAACACCATCAAACTCCAACATTCTCAAACACTATCAAACTCCAACATTCTCAAACACCATCAAACTCCACCATTCTCAAACACCATCAAACTCCACCATTCTCAAACACCATCAAACACTCCACCATTCTCAAACACCATCAAACTCCACCATTCTCAAACACCATCAAACTCCAACATTCTCAAACACCATCATACACTCCGCCATTCTCAAACACCATCAAACTCCCCCATTCTCAAACACCATCAAACTCCCCCATTCTCAAACACCATCATACACTCCACCATTCTCAAACACCATCAAACACTCCAACATTCTCAAACACCATCAAACACTCCACCATTCTCAAACACCATCAAACTCCACCATTCTCAAACACCATCAAACTCCAACATTCTCAAACACCATCATACACTCCACCATTCTCAAACACCATCAAACTCCACCATTCTCAAACACCATCAAACACTCCACCATTCTCAAACACCATCAAACTCCAACATTCTCAAACACCATCAAACTCCACCATTCTCAAACACCATCAAACTCCACCATTCTCAAACACCATCAAACTCCAACATTCTCAAACACCATCAAACATTCCACCATTCTCAAACACCATCATACACTCCACCATTCTCAAACACCATCAAACACTCCACCATTCTCAAACACCATCATACACTCCAACATTCTCAAACACCATAATACACTCCACCATTCTCAAACACCATCATACACTCCACCATTCTCAAACACCATCATACACTCCACCATTCTCAAACACCATCAAACTCCAACATTCTCAAACACCATCATACACTCCACCATTCTCAAACACCATCATACACTCCACCATTCTCAAACACCATCAAACACTCCACCATTCTCAAACACCATCAAACTCCACCATTCTCAAACACCATCAACCTCCACCATTCTCAAACACCATCATACACTCCACCATTCTCAAACACCATCAAACTCCACCATTCTCAAACACCATCAACCTCCACCATTCTCAAACACCTTCATACACTCCACCATTCTCAAACACCATCAAACTCCACGATTCTCAAACACCATCAAACTCCACCATTCTCAAACACTATCAAACTCCAACATTCTCAAACACCATCAAACTCCACCATTCTCAAACACCATCAAACTCCACCATTCTCAAACACCATCACACTCCACCATTCTCAAACACCATCAAACACTCCACCATTCTCAACACCATCAAACACTCCACCATTCTCAAACACCATCAAACTCCACCATTCTCAAACACTATCAAACTCCACCATTCTCAAACGCCAACACTACTCTTGTAATTTGAATATAATATAATCAGTAAAGACTCGGTAAGCTAACTGAGCAGTGTTTAATGGTTGGGAACCTTCTGGAAACTTCTCCACAATCTCACACACAGGTGCAGGGAGAACAGAAGGTAGAACAGGAGTCACTTCATCGTCCAGTAGTTCCCGCATGAGAACCTGCTGAGGGACAGAGAGTAATTTATTATCTTCCTGCTGAAACACTGAGCTCAGGTGTTTATTAAAGTTAATAAAGTGTTGAAGATGAGCTGATTAAAAAAACAACACCTTCCTAATGAACTATAAATCATGTGATTATCTTCAGTGACCAGGAGTTCCCTCATTTATTATTACTCCACATCTGAGACGAGTGCAGGAGATGTTCTCTCCCTCCATCTCGCTTTCTTTTATCACTTTCTTCTCTTTTTTCTGTCTCTCTCTCTTTCTGTCATTGTTCTCTTCCCCTTTTATTTTTATCTTTCTTTTCTTTTCCCTTCCTCTCAGTTTCTGTTTTTCATCTCTTACTTTCCTCTCACTCCTTTTTTCTCTTTCTTACATCTCACTTTCTTTTTCTTCCCTTCCATTTTCGTTCTTTATCTCTCTCTTCCCTCTCGTTTTAACTTCACCTTTCTGTTTCTCTTTCTTTCCTCTCACTTTCCTTTTTTATTCTTCTCTCACTTCCGCTTTCTTTTCCCTTCCTTTTGTTTTAACTTTCTTTTTCTTTCTCTTTCTTCACTCTCACATACTCTATTACTTCCTCTTTCCTTCCTCTCACTTTGTTACTTTTCCTTTCTCTTTCTTTCCTCTTGATTTCTCGTTTCTTCTTCTTTCTCTTTCTTCTCCCTTTTTCTTTGTTTTTTCTTTCTTTATCATTGTCTTTCTTTTTCTTTCACTCTGTGCATTGATAGTCATTACAGTAGTTTTATTCTTTCTTTCTTTCTTTCTTTCTTTCTTTCTTTCACTTTTTTAATCAAACAACTGTCTCAGATTTTTCTCTCTCTTTTTTCTTTCTGTTTTTGTCTCACTCTCTTATATTTGTCGTTATTTCTGTTTTTTTCTTGCTGCTTCTGTCTCTCTCTTTCTCGCTCTTGTCTTTCTTTCACTCTCTCCATCCTTCATTACACTCTTCATTAAAGCATTCTATCTTGCTGTCTTGCTTTCTTACTTTCTCATTCTCTCCATCCTTCATTACACAATATTCTTTACACTATTAATTCTCTCTCTCGCGCTCCATCTTCGTCTTCTCTCATTCTTTTTCTCTCTTTCTAGTCTTCTAGTCGATTCTGCTATTGTTTCTCTTTCTTACTCTCTGACTTGCTTTTGTCTTTCTCTCTCTTTTGGTCTCCATCTCCTCATCCCTCATTCCGCACATCCCTCATTCTTTATTTTCTTTCTCTTTCTGTCTTTATGTTTATTCCCCCAGCATATCCCATCCTTCCTTCTCTCTTGTACATTCGCCTCTCATCCTGCCTCTCTCTTTTCATCTCGCTCTTTCTCTTGCTTGGCATCCCTCTTTTATATTTTCTTTCTCTTTCTCTCGGTCCTTGTTTTCATTCCCCTGGCATCATCTTTTTCTATGTTTTCTCTCTCTGTCCTCCTATTCTTTCTCCTTCTCACCCTCTCTTATTCATTTCCTCTATCTCTCTTGCTCACACTCTCTGAACAACTTCCTTTACACTCCTCCGTCTCTCTCTCTCTCACTCTCTCTCTCTCCATGGTTCATTACACGCTCTTTTTTCTTCCTACTCTTTCCGTCCTTGACAACATTCCACCCATATTTCTCTCTGTACTTTTGTCTCGCTTCCTCCCTCTCTTTCTCCTCATCCCACCATTTTTTCTCTTTCTCTTCTGTCTTTGTCTTCATTCCCCCAGTACCTCTCTTTCTCTTTTTTCTCTCTGTCTGTCTTCCTTTCTTCACAGTAGTCTTTCTCCTTCTTCCCGTTCTTTTGTTTTCTCTCTCTCTCTCTCTCTCTCTCTCTCTCTCTCTCTCTCACTCTCCCTCCCTCCCTCTCTCTAATCAACATCCTTTACGCTTTTCTTTCTCCTTCTCTCTGACACACTCTCGTTCCCTCTCTCTCTCTCGCTCTCTCTCTTTCTCTCCATCATTCATTTCACTATCTTTTTCCTCCTTATGCACGACAGTATTCCATCCGTCCGTTTTTATTCACCTAGCATTTCTTTTTTGATTTTTCTCTCTGTACGTCATCATTTCTTCACAGTATATGTTCTCGTTCTTTCTCTCCATCTGTCTAAAAAGTTTATCCTTCTGTCTGTCTGTCTGTCTGTCTGTCTGTCCATTCGTTACTTTCTCGTTCTCTCACTGTCCTTCCTTGTTTTTTAATTCTCGTTCCCTTTTTTTTGCATCCTTGTCCACCCTTCCTTTCCTTCTGTGTTTTCACCTCACATCCTCCCTCTCTCTTTCTCTCCCTCCGCATTCCTTATTTTTTTTTTGTCTCTTTCTGTCTGTCTATGTTTTTTTTTATTCCCCTAGCGTCTCTCTAATTCTTCTTTTCTTCACCCGTATCATTTCCCTTCTCTTCTCTTCTCTTCTCTACTTTCTCTCTCTCCTCCGCTCTCAGTCTAAACAACTTCCTATAGACTTTTCTTTCTCCTTCGCTCTGACTTTCTTTCCCTCTCTCTATCCTTCATTACACGCGTTCTGGGAGAGACGCCATGCCTCGCAGTCCGACAGACGTTTCAGGAAAGCCGCTGCCATAAAAGATACGAAAAAACCCTAAAGTCTGTGTGTGTATGTGTGTGTGTGTGTGTGTGTGTGTGTGTGTGTGTGTGTGTCCATCTCCCCGTCTTTAGTGAGGAAAACAAACGTGTCTGTTGCCCGGGGCTGAGGTTGGCACGCACGCCTGGATCAGGATTAAACTCTGATCTGGACTCGTGTCTCATTCCCGCTCCCCAGGGCCCGTAGGCTCCCTATTAAGCGGCATTCCTTCCTGTTTTAGGGCCAGTGTGACAGTTTATACCCTCCGTCTTAGACTCGGACCTGAGGGAGGGAAGACGGGGTGTTAGTGCGCGGTGCCAGCGTCGCCTCGTTTCGCCGTGTGGTTCGGCACTCGTTTGGATCTTAGCCTGACTTTAATCCTTAATTAGCGTTTGGATGTCTTTCCGTTTGCTCCGTATCGCGTCTCCGGATTTAGACGAGTGCGAAAACACGCTTTTCAGCCATCCAGGAATGTCATAATAAACACAGCTCCCTAAGAAGTGTGCACACATCTGCCGGGGCGCCTGCTCTCTGTCACACACACACACACACACACACACACACACACACACACAGAACAGTGTGGTGTTGATTTTGGATGGGTTTGAGATGTAAAAGTGGGGCCAGGACGCACACGAAGAGGGTTTGATGATTCGGGACGGACCCGATGACTGACGAAGCAAAACAAACAGTTAGACACTCGGTCTGTGGGACCGGGACATGGGACACGGCCCAGGAGGGAGAAAAGGAATTAGTTTCCTACTGATCAGGGTTAGCGTGCATGTGTGTGTGTGCGTGTGTGTGTGTGTGTGTTATTTTACAATTCCCCAGCGGCGAGGCACCATATGTGCGCAGGGCTTTTTATAAACTAAGTGTGACGGATGGCGGAGGTTTACGCTCCTACCTGCAGGGCGGCACATCTCGGATCCACAAAAAGCATTAAGCAGCTGTTTGCTCCGTGTGTGTGTGTGTGTGTGTGTGTGTGAGAGAGAGAGAGAAAGAAAAATCACGAGAGAAAGACAGAGAGAGAGAATAAGGCATAGTGCGCTGTTTAAGGCTGTCCCACTTATTGCTCGCTCTTCCCCCCTGGGGGTCACGTCTCAAATGTAATGAGACTCACTACTTCCTAAGGCACTACTTTTGTAGAATTTTCCCCAGCGACGGAGAACCTGAAGGCTTTCTGTTCTCGCTCCACTGCGCCAACACACACCGGGGTACAGAAAACTCCGGAGAGAGACCGGAAGAGATTTTTTTTCTTCCTTTATGCGCTGAACAAAACAAAGAAAACTTGGATCAAGGTTTTAAAAAAAAAAAAAAATGCTTGCTGCGTATCTGTTAAAGGCGTGTTACAGCTGTTTTTATTTTATTCTTAAATGAAAATCATTTTTTTCCAAATAAAATATTTCTAATACATAAATAAATAAATAGGTGCATAATTTAAAAATGTTTCAAATGATGTCTGAACACGAGACACGGTCAGTGGTCTGGTTAGTATTGCTATCTATTGTACATAGCATTAACACTGTTCTACTCTGTGTGTGTGTGTGTGTGTGTGTGTGTGTGTGTGTGTGTGCGTACACGTCAGACGGCCTAGCGGACTGCATGGACCCGGACTGCTGTCTCCAGACCACGTGTGTGTCGCAGTCGTTTTGCCGTGGCTCCCCCGACCCTGCTGACATCATCACCCACGGCCAATCAGCTTCTCCGCAGCAGGCGGCGCAGTCCTTCTACCAGCGAATCAGCTTCCTGCTCGGGCCAGAGGGCACGCATGTCATCACAGGGGAGAATCCTTTCAACAAGAGGTGTGTGTGTGTGTGTGTGTGAGGTCATTTTGGACCTCCTTTGTATACTTCCTCTATTACCCTAGCCTTGAAAACAGTGAAATCTCCACCATATTGCTCTGTTACCGTAGCGACAGAGACGTGGTCACCTCATTAAGGACGTGACACACTCATTAAGCTCGTTAGGGTAATTATAGCGGGGGCCAAGCACAGTCTAAATTCATAAATTCTTTTATTTTGGAGGAAATTAAAGCAATTAATATTTCTTTTACATAGGCGAAGTGTTGCCGTAGCAACCCCAGGGTGTGGGGGGGGTTGGGGGTACTGCCGCACGTGTCTCCGGAAGACTCTATACAGGCAAAAAAATGCTGCTTTATTGGTGAGAATGTTTTTGTCACTTTAAAGCAGCAGCGAGAGACATAAGAACGAACAGAAGAAAAAATGAACAAATAAGAACTTTAAGACTTTGGAACATTAAAATGTTCGAATGTTAGAACTCGAGAACAGTTTAGAACGTTAGACTTTTAAAATGTAAAACGTTAGAACTTTGGTATTTTAGAAGTTTAAAGTTTGAGAACTTTAGAACATCAGAACCTTATGAACATCACAACTTTGAAATTTGAAAAAGTTTATGGAATTTTTTTTCTAACTTTAGACCATCGGACCTCTTTGTATTCTGGAACTTTAGAACACGAGAACCTTGGGATTTTAGAACCTGAGAACATTAGAACCTTTTTTTAATTCTAGAACTTTAGAACACGAGAACCTTGGGATTTTAGAACCTGAGAACAGTAGAACTTTTTGAATTCTAGAACCTTAGAGCGTTAGAACTTTGGAGTTTTAGAACTGTATAACATTGGAGCTTTTGAAATTCCGAACTTGAGAACTTTTTGAGTTCTAGAACCTCAGGATAGAAGAAGCTGGAGTTTAGAAGTTTAGAACTGTGATTGATGTTAATAGGAAAATCATATTCGGTCGTTTCAGCTGGAAAGCATCAACAGCACTTGTAGAAATCAGGGATCTCATTTATCAAGGCACAGAACAGGTTCTAAATCTTGTGTGTCGGAGTGTGTGTGTGTGTGTGTGTGTGTGTGTGTGTGTGTGTGTGTGTGTGTGTGATGAGTTGATAAATAACACACTCCTGATGTTAGATTTAGCTCTAAATCCTGGGGTTTTATCGGCATCAGATTCTTTCACAGTGTGTGGATGTTATTATTAAACAGTAAATATTTATCTGACGCCACACGCACACACACACACACACACACACACACACACAAAATGACGAGGCGAGACACTAGACTCAGGAGAAAGCTGTGTGAGAATTATCAGGGGCATTCTGTGTGAATGCAGAAACACACACACACACACACACACACACACACACACACACACACACACA
>NC_030418.2:35192984-35195484 GCF_001660625.3 Ictalurus punctatus
TAAGTTATGGTTTCTATAGTAACAGCTCAGGGCAGAATTGTTCAAAAATCATTGACATGAGAGGAGATGTTTATGTCGCGTGTATGGAAGGAGTCTCCAGTGTCAGCGCTCTGTAACAGTCAGAGGTCAAGCCGTAAGTTGAAGTTTTCCGCCATCTCCAGGACAGAAGGTTACGCTTCTTTGCGGTTCCTGGTGGAGGAACGGCTGTTTACTGGTTTTGACTGGTTTCTCAGACAACGCTAAATGTAAAGCCGAACATTCTGAGATTCCGGGTTCTTAGATTTCTAGGAGGTTCTACGTGGAACGGTTCTGATAGGGAAGCACTCTGCTGTAGGGTTTTATACAGAACCTTTGTGTTCCTCCCGAGGAACAAGTGAAGAACCCTTAAAGATACCATGTTCGTGGTCTTGTCTCCATGGTGACCCGTGTGTTCTGTGATGTGCAGGTTCTCCAGGAGGACACAGCGATCCCCGGCAGCGACCTGAACCTGGTGTACCTGAGTTCTCGAGCGGCCGGGTACCGTCCCGTCCTGAAGGTCACCATGACCCAGTCCACCATCCCTTTTAACCTGATGAAGGTGCACCTGATGGTGGCTGTGGTGGGACGCCTCTTCCAGAAGTGGTTCCCCGCAGAACCCAACCTGTCCTACACCTTCATCTGGGACAAGACGGATGCCTACAACCAGCGAGTGTACGGCCTGAGCGAGGCGGTCGGTGAGTCTGGAGGGATATTTATTTATTTATATTTATGTTTATATTTATGTTTATATTTATCATCTGTACACACTGCAGCTCTGTACATGGCGCGTGAGATTATACGTTTTTATTCGTTACTCTAATATACAACATACTGCAACATACTAATATAGATGGGGCTTATTCAGCCACGTTTCCTGTTTATTTCAGTTTCATCTGCATTTTTAAATAAATAAACAAACAAACAAATGAATAACTTCTTGGAGCAAAAATAATAATTATAAACACTTGTATGATAATCATTCATTTATTTATTCATTCATTTATTTGTTTTTTGTTTGTTTGTTTATTCTTTGTTATTACTTTATTTATTTATATTTATTTATCTGTTTGTTTGCTTGTTCATGAATTTCTTTTTTCTTTCTTTCTTTCTTATTTATCCAGCAGCTTGTTTATTTTTCTCATTTATGTAGTCATTCTTTTATTTATTTATTTATTTGTTTGTTTGTTTGTTTGTTTGTTTGTTTGTTTGTTTGTTTGATATTTAGGGAAATAGGCGATTTGGTGACATTTTGTCCAATAATTAATCTCTCTAGTTTTAATAAACAAACAAACAAATAAGTGAAAATTAGTCGATTATATTTGGAAGATTAAAACAAAACTTTGAAAATTAATTACAAATACGTTTATTTGTTTGTTTGTTTACATTTCTTCCTTTCTTACTTTTTTATTTATCTATTTGTTTATTCATTTTTTTATTAGATTTTTAGGAAAATAGGCGGTTTAGTGGCATCTCTCCATTTTTAATAAACAAACAAACAAACAAACAAACAAGTGAATTTATTATTTTTGGACAATTAAAACATAACTTTGTTGTTTACAAACACTTGTTTGTTTGTTTTGTGTATTTAGTGTACGGTTAGTTAGTGTATGGTTCTTACTTATTACTTTTGTTCGCTCTTTTTTTTTTTTTAAAGCTCCTCGCACACTGATTTATAATGTATGAAATTTTAAATAAATAAATAAATCAATCAATAATTCTGAAAATAAGAGAGAAACGTTAGATGGGTAGACGGACGGAGAAACGGAAACATTTCTTTATGGACGTCTTTTTGTGTTTCTTTTCATTTTTCATTAATATTCAAGTCGATGTAACTTTTTAGCGTTTTTTTTTTTTTTTAAAGGTTTCTGGATTTGTTCGCTCTCACATTTAAATACTCGTTTTTATTACATTTCTCTTCGATTAATTCTTTTATTATCTTCATTTTGTCTTATTTACAGATTCCTTATAAATCGCCCTGATCTCATGTTAAAATGGTTACACACAGCAAACAAACAAATAAATACTTGATTAATATTTTTTAAAGATGATATTTTTTATATTCTAATAAATAGTAATATAATTTTTTTTTTAGAATAAAAAAATGTATATTGTTACCCCAGATAATGGAGATTAATGGCACTGTTACGGTGAATTGAATATATTACATACATACGTGTGTGTGTGTGTGTGTGTGTGTGTGTGTGTGTGTGTGTGTGTGTGAACAGTATTTTCAGATCGGTTTGAGCTCCATGTTGAGATTTGCACACACGGAATATGACTGTGTTGAATAATAAATGAATAATGTTCATGTTGTGTAATAAGGGTGGACTTTGTAGAGATGAGTGATAGAGTTTGAGGACCGGGTGAAGTGAGAGCACATCCTTCGCTTCCTCCCGGTATCGCGCAGCCTTTATAATCTGATCAGCCTTTATAATCTGATCAGCGTTGTCACGGTGATAAACAGCCGCTCTGTGTTTCCCGC
>NC_030418.2:35200484-35212984 GCF_001660625.3 Ictalurus punctatus
AAACTACAACTAAATATTACAATCTTACTCAAACTACAACTAAATATTACAATCTTACTCAAACTACAACTAATTATTACAATCTTACTCAAACTACAACTAAATATTTAAATCTTATTCAAACTACAACTAAATATTTAAATCTTATTCAAACTACAACTAAATATTTAAATCTTATTCAAACTACAACTAAATATTTAAATCTTACTCAAACTACAACTAAATATTACAATCTTACTCAAACTACAACTAAATATTACAATCTTATTCAAACTACAACTAATTATTACAATCTTACTCAAACTACAACTAAATATTACAATCTTACTCAAACTACAACTAAATATTACAATCTTACTCAAACTACAACTAAATATTACAATCTTACTCAAACTACAACTAATTATTACAATCTTACTCAAACTACAACTAAATATTACAATCTTACTCAAACTACATCTAAATATTACAATCTTACTCAAACTACAGCTAATTATTACAATCTTACTCAAACTACAGCTAAATATTACAATCTTATTCAAACTACAACTAAATATTACAATCTTACTCAAACTACAACTAATTATTACAATCTTACTCAAACTACAACTAAATATTACAATCTTATTCAAACTACAACTAAATATTACAATCTTACTCAAACTACAACTAATTATTACAATCTTACTCAAACTACAACTAAATATTACAATCTTACTCAAACTACAGCTAAATATTACAATCTTACTCAAACTACAGCTAATTATTACAATCTTACTCAAACTACAGCTAAATATTACAATCTTACTCAAACTACAACTAAATATTACAATCTTACTCAAACTACAACTAAATATTACAATCTTACTCAAACTACAACTAATTATTACAATCTTATTCAAACTACAACTAAATATTACAATCTTACTCAAACTACAACTAATTATTACAATCTTACTCAAACTACAACTAAATATTACAATCTTACTCAAACTACAACTAATTATTACAATCTTACTCAAACTACAACTAATTATTACAATCTTACTCAAACTACAACTAATTATTACAATCTTACTCAAACTACAACTAATTATTACAATCTTACTCAAACTACAACTAATCATTACAATCTTACTCAAACTACAACTAATTATTACAATCTTACTCAAACTACAACTAAATATTACAATCTTACTCAAACTACAACTAAATATTTAAATCTTATTCAAACTACAACTAAATATTTAAATCTTATTCAAACTACAACTAAATATTACAATCTTACTCAAACTACAACTAAATATTACAATCTTACTCAAACTACAACTAATCATTACAATCTTACTCAAACTACAACTAATTATTACAATCTTACTCAAACTACAACTAAATATTACAATCTTACTCAAACTACAACTAAATATTACAATCTTACTCAAACTACAACTAATTATTTAAATCTTTTCCAACTAAAACTAATGATTTAAATGTTATTCAAACGAACTTTATTTAAATCTCACTCAAACTAGAAGTAACTATTACAATCTGGAGTTGTTTGTTTTTGGTCCTGAAGGTTTATTTTATTTTATTTTATTTTAGGTTATTTTAGGTTATTTGTTGTAGACTTTAACGTCCGGCTGAAGCGGGAGTCTGGTTGAACGTTGTCTCTCCGGCGTTGCAGAAATTCATCATTGAATGTTGAGCGTTGAAGTTTTCCTGTAGAAGTTGTCGTGTGATCTCGGAGTAATCACTAACTCGGGATGAGTGAAGCCCTTTTCGCTTTTTTTCGGATATATTTTTTTAAGCGTACGCGAGGGACTCGCACAGCACTTTTCACAGTTTAAATTGTTTCCTCGCTGCGTATTGCTGAGCTCCCTTTATCTCTACAAACAATAATCTCATTTCGTCGTAAAACCCAGAGCGAGATGTGTGACCGCACATCAGCCAGAATCTGATGACTGGCTTCTTTTTTTCTTTTTTTTTTTTTTTGCTTTAAAGTTTCAGAGTTATTTAAACAGACATCGCACTGGTTATATTTAAAAAAAAAAAAAAAAAAAGAGAAGAAAAAAAGAGATGTCTTTCCCGGACGTTGGCGGGACGTCAGGATTTCGGCCAAACTTTTTTTCACAACGTAGAAAAACCAAAAGACGTAAACACGGACCTAAAAAGAGTCATGAGTGGCGGACAGGAGGAGACTCGGAATTAAAAACCCACGCCAAAGTAAACAGAGCGATGGAGCCGGCAGTTCTGAAAATGATAGACGAGAGGAGCGGAGTGGAGACGGACAGAGACGGATAATCGATAAACAAACAGAGGTCAAACTGACTAAACTGAACCGTCAGTGCGCACGGCTCTCGCAGGAGGCGCTGGACTGAGGCGAGGGAGGGGCTTAACTCTTTAATGCATGCTCGCTTCGTTCTTCTCCAGTGTTTTGAAAGGCAAGCACACAAAACCAGCGTTTTCCTCTTTAACTGGAAAAAAGTGGGTTTTAACTTGTCAGCTTAACCATGTCACATGACCAGGAAGTGCCGCTGTTCTGCAGTCACATGACACGGTGAAGGTCTTCATCAGACCTGACAAGATGGGATTCATTTTGCAATATCTAGGCGACACTGCATGAAGGAAACAATGTAAACACTATCCGAGATGAGTCAGCTTTTATTCTTTGTCATTTAAAGAAGTTTATATATCTGCAGTATTCTGTTGGACGGTAAGATGTCATCGTTGCCGTACGGCAACATCCTGCGATAAAGGAAGTGTGGTGCGTGGTATGCGGTACAGGCGGCGCGGCAGACGCCGCTCTCGGCTCTCTGAAGAGGGCTCGGACTCGGTGCGTGAAGTGCTTCAGTTTGTCTTTTTGAAATGCAAGCAGAGGAAAACCTTGAAAATAGTTTTATATCCAGCGGAGCTTTAAAAGTGCTCGAGTTATTAAAAAAGTCAGTAAATAAGAAATCACTAAATAACTGTAAAGTGTTTAGTTCTGATAGAACACGGATACAGTCCTCTCACTTAAAATATGACTCGCCGCTGTGCTCGCGCTCTCTCTCTCTCTCTCTCTCTCTCTCTCTCTTACTCTCTCTCCTTCTCTCTCTCTCTCTCGCTCTCTCTCTCTCTCTTACTCTCTCTCCTTCTCTCTCTCTCTCGCTCTCTGACTCTCTCTCTCGCTCTCTCTCTCCTCTCTCTCCTTCTTTCTCTCACTCTGTCTGTTGCTCTCTCTCTATAACTCTCTTTCTCTCTCTCTTTCTCTCTATAACTCTCTTTCTCTCTCTCCTTCTTTCTCTCGCTCTGTGTGTGTCTCTTGCTCTCTCTCCTTCTCTCTCTCTCTCCCTTTCTCTCTCTCTCCTTCTCTCTCTTTCCCTTCTCTCTCTCCTTCTCTCTCTCTCCCTTTCTCTCTCTCTTACTCTCTCTCTCTCGCTCTCTCTCTCTCCCTTTCACTCTCTCTCCTTCTGTCTCTTTCCCTTTCTCTCTCTCCTTCTCTCTCTTTCCCTTTCTCTCTCTCTCTCTCTCTCCCTTTCTCTCTCTCTCCTTCTCTCTATTTCTCTCTCTCTCTCTCTCTCCTCTCTCTCCCTTTCTCTCTCTCCTTCTCTCTCTTTCCCTTTCTCTCTCGCTCTCTTTCTCTCTTTCTCTCTCTCTCTCTCCTCTCTCTCCCTTTCTGTCTCTCTCCTTCTCTCTCTTTCCCTTTCTCTCTCTCCTTCTCTCTCTCTCTCTCCTTCTCTCTCTCTCTCTCTCTCTCTCTCTCTCTCTGCCTCTCTCTCTCTGACTCCACTCTGTTCAGCGAGGGGCAGAGAGGCGCAGCACATTCAGTGTGAGAGAAAGGGTAAGAACTAACTTTCTCCCTGAGCGATCATTCCACATGTAAATATCCCCGTGATCACCGCACAGCCGTTGTCTTTACCTCGTGTGTGTGCGGTGGTTTTCTAAGACGACGTCGTGGTTGTAAATCGGGATTTTATCAGTGCAGAGCAGCAGCTTGGAGACGGCTTGGAAGTGACTGCCGGTTAACGAGTAGTCTCTTAATGCGGCGCGTTTCACTCGCTGTTTCATAATCGTTCCGTTCTGTCTGACAACAGAACCAGAAAACTATGTAAATGAGAACAGGGAATTCGCCTGTATTCAAATACAGCATGTGAACACAGAGACTGGGAGAGAAGTAAACAGACGTAAACACCGACACCAGGCAGAATGCAGATATGCGATGACGTCATGAATATGCTAATTACACATGCGCATGACATCATCCAGCGACTTTCCATCGAAAGTCGGAGGCGCAGTTCTCCTGTCACTCACCTGCAGCGCACTGGCGTCGTGGTGAAGACGTATATTAGAACGTATAAGGATGTGTCTGAGTGACATCTCTGGTAGAGTCCCTGAAAACAAAAACAGTGCTCGGACAGTCCTTGAGCGTCCTGGAATTTCACGATGAAGCATCTGTACAAACATCTGTACGAACATCTGTACGAACCCTGTCTTATAGCAGGTTCTTCACATCCACCGTAAGAAAAACATTTCGCACCTTATTTTTAAATGTTACGTTTTAAGAGAGAGAATTAAACGCATACTTCACCCAGAACATGTTTGGATGTAATTTTTTTTACTGTTTTTCGAGAGATTAAATCCATCCACATGCTTTTTATTTATAACTGTAAGTCCTTTCTAGAAGATCTCACTTCTACATGTTTACCAGGTGGCAAAAAAAAACTCATCGGGTTGAAATCTCATACATTTTGTGTTATTTCTGACGATATGATGCGTTCCACTGTTGCACTTTGTTGCCATACGGCAACGACTTACCAACTAACCCCCTGAAATATATCACATTTTTTGAATATATTTTCATGACTTGGAACTGTTTATGTATTCAGAATCCATAAAAACCTTTTCTCATGTGAATGTGTGCAGTACAGGGCTAAAGCGTGGGTCGGGAACGTGGCTCAGGTTCTGTTGGGTCTGATTTCCCCGTCAGCCTGATACTTCCTTCGTGAAGTCTCCGTCATCCGCAGATTAACGGAAAGCCTTCCCCAGATTCCGAGCGAGGTTCGGACGATAAATCGGACCGTTCGGTATCGTATCGTAACAGACTCGGTGGCGTCATCGAGTCATGAAGAATGAAGGATTATGGGTTGAAATCGTATCGTGTGGAAGCCTGAGGTTTACACCCACATTTGTGGAAGGAGTCTCCAGTGTCAGCGCTTCAGAACAGTCAGAGGTGAAGCTGTAACGTTAACTTCAACAGCTGGAACAACCGGTTACAGCTGCTGTGACACGAGCAAAAACAGAAACTAACGTGTTTCCGGTATGTTCCACAGCGGTACATGTAACTAAAAATGGATAAAAAGCATGACGTAGTTATGGGTTGGGAAACGTTATGAAGAAAAACAAAACCTCCCCACATACACTTTTCATATATGTTGTTATTTCCACACCGACACTGCGACCTCCGCGCTCGTCGTTTTCAATTACCAACAGAGCTGCAACCTGATTGGTCGTCCAATTGAAAAAATTTTTTTAAAAACCCAGCCCCCCTTTCTGATTGGCCGGTAGCCACTTCCTGTACGATCACAGATCAAATATACAGTGAGGGTCGAGGAGTGACGGATAATAGACGCTCACAGACTCACCTCCACCGTTTATATCACACAAACACACGTTTAGTCACAGTGTGACAGTCTGCACTTCTGAACTAATTAATGTCGTTTCCACCCATCTGATGTTTATGCAAATTATTATGCAAATGAGCGTACAGGAAGACGCGAGGAATTAAAAAAAGGACACGCTCGGTCTGTCTTTCCTTACTCTGTCTTACAGAGAGTCGAAACAGCACTCACACTGACCCTCACACACTTCTCCTCTCACATTACACACACACACACACCTTTATTTATCTCTGTCACACAGTGTAAGTGTGTGTGTGTGTGTATGAGGTCATGCGTCTTCTCAGATCTCATTGAGGCACGGTGGAGTGTGTAACGCTGTCTCAGACGAAGCGTCACTGCCTTTAGGGCTCACCTGCACTCTAACCCTTAATCCTCCCTCCCTCCCTCTCTCTCTCTCTCTCTCTCTCTCTCTCTCTCTCTCACCTCCTGCTTCCTTTCATCTCCCCTTATCAGCTGTGGTCAGAGCACAAGCACTTCACATTCACTGCCCAGAGAGAGAGAGAGAGAGAGAGAGAGAGAGAGAGACAGAGAGAGAGAGACAGAGAGAGAAAGAATGCATGAAAAAAGGAAAGGAAACAGTTATTTTAGGGGAAGAGAAGAAGAGAGAGAACAAAAGAGAGAGAAAGAGAGAATGGTGAAAAAAAGGAAAGATATTTCAGGAGAAGAGAAGAAGAGAGACAGAATAAAAGAGAAAGAGAGATGGTGCCAGTTTGTAGCAGTTTTCTTTATATGACAACATTTATACAGACTGCTGCCCCCTTCTGGTGAGGAGAATTATTTCCCACATAAGGCTGCGAGTGGTGATTATTCCACGTCGGTTGTCACTCGTTCTTCAGTGTCGGATCCGAGAGGGGAAGACAAAAAAAGAGAGGGAGAAGGAGAGACATGTGATGAGAGAGAGAGAGTGTGATAGATAGAGAGAGAGAGAGAGAGTAATCGTCCGCATGAAATATTTATCATATAAAACTCAGCAGAGACAGTGGGAGATTAAATTACATTGATTTTGGTATAATATTCAATGACCGCTACACACACACACACACACACACACACACACACACACACTCGCAGAGCTTGTATAAGATTTATGACAGCGTTTCAGTGAAATCCACACACTCACCTAAGGAGCTCTTTATAATTCGCCCCAATAATCTGATGTAACTGATTTCAGGCGTGAAAGAAGCCATACATCATCCCCAACTCCCCAAACTTACTGTATACACCTATAAAATACAGACACGCACAGCCTGCTCACGGGGAGATCATAATACATAATCAGATCTGCACACACACACACACACACACACACACACACACACTCACACACACACACAGGACGTGTGGGAAACTGCTGAAGGACACATTTACGTTTCAGCGCCGTACAACACAAACACAAATAAGGCGTACGTTAGCGGCGTTCTCTTCCTCGGCCTGTTTGTCTGTCTGTTTGTTTTCTAAAAGGGGGCGGAGCTTGAGTGAACGAGCCGTAAGAAATGCGGTCCAAGGTCTCACAACGCTGATTAATCCTTGACGTTAACGCGCCCGTTCTAATACGCTGTCGTTTCTATAGTAACGGCTCGTTCTCGGGGACGGTGCACGGAAACGGCCCCCGATTTAAAGATTAACGGAAGGAGTCTCCCGTGGCCGAGGTGCGGCTTTCAGTTTACGCCAGCGGCAGTTTCTTGCTGACTTCCAGAAGAAGTTACAGCGCCACCTCTGACTGTTCCGAAGCGCTGCCACGGGAGACTCCTTCCGGTCATGCTCCGTAAACGTCTCCTCGCTTTAAGGAAACTTCACCGTATCGACGGTGTTTTTTCAGCCGTTTATTATCAGCGGAGCGTGAACTGTGTAGCTGTTGCTATAGAAACGGTAACGTATCAGAATAGAAACCCGCGCTACTGTCGGAGCCGCTGTTCCGGAGAATTCATCAGCGCCTGCTGCGTTATATTTAAATATAATGATATACGTGCTTCCAAACAACGCTCGTGTGTGTGTGTGTGTGTGTGTGTGTGTGTGTGTGTGTGCGTGTGTGTATACACTCCTTAACGAGTCTTGGATTGAAGTGAAGGTCATGTTTTTTCTCTCCTTGCTCATATTGCTATCTCAGCAAGCTTCCTGCTGCGAATTCGTCTTTGTTAGTGCAGACTAAGACAAGTTCAGAATCCTCCCTCTCTCCCTCTCTCTCTCTCTCTCTCTCTCTCTCTCTCTCTCTCTCGTCCTCGCTCTGTCCATCCCTCCATCCATCCCTCACTCGTCCGGCCGATCTGTTGTTCGATGGGCTAATCGATGGCGAGCAGTGGGATTTGTTATTGAGATTTATGGCGACGTTGAGGCCGCGGCGCTCGGAGATGGCCGCATTGATCTCGGCCCGTAATTAACTCGCCCGGATTCCACCATGTTGCGCGACGTGAATAATTTAGCGCTCGCAGCGTGAGGTCGCGCTTTGAAGTTCCGCTTTGAAGCAACGCCCGTCTATCTATCCTTCACTCCCTCCCCGCTTTCAAAGCAACTCCCCTCCCCGAGCTCGAAAAAAATGGCACCCATCTTCCAGAGAGTTTCCCACCACAAATTGAAGACTTCAAAGTGACGGCAGAGCGCGCGCGTGTGCGTGCGTGCGTGTGTGTGTGTGCGATAGAAGATTTCTTCTTATAAGTCACTAACAAGTCGGTGAGAAAATAAGAACTGTTAACGTTACCACGTCATATAAAAATCAGAAAAGAGGCCCCGGGGACTTCCGTGACTTCCTGGACGGCGTTCTGAACGCGCTAGTCGTCAGCACGCACGGTTAGCGCTCCGCGTTTATCACAGTTTTAAATAAACACAACGCTGAAAACGCACTTCCGGCGTATGCTGTACAACGGATATAGTGCACGCTACGCGTAGGGCGCGTCTCGGTCGGCTCTCTACTTCAGCAGTCAGGGCGCTGCTCAGAGAGGCGGACGTCTTAAGCGCCGTCCCGATCGATCGCTAAATCCTCCCTAAAAACGTCCGCGCCCTGAAAAATCCCACGATGCACCGCAAAAACCAGGGAGCATCGGCGCTCACTGCGTTCCCTTACTGGAAACGATGACGTGGCGTTTTCCGAAGCCTCTCGGCTCGAACGAGATGGCGGACGAACGAACTCTCGGCCGTCTTCGACGTGACTACAAACGTAAGCGGCTCGTTATCGTTGCTCTCGAATGATTGCTTCCGTCAGAGATCTGAACTTTATTCGACGTTAACGACTCAGACATGCACTAGCCCGCCCGCGATCCTGCTCAAGCACCACCACAGAAACGCGTCTGATGTCAGCGGTGACGTTTTACGACGCGAGGACGCAGTCACGTAGAGCACGTACGACTCGTTCCGAGTAACACCACGTTACTATGGCACTAAAATGCTGTGCGACGTAAATTAAAAAAAAAAAAAAAAAAAAAACGTTTAATAGCTAGTGATGTATTTAGCATTAAGACCCGCGATTCGCGCCCCGTGTTAGCACCGTCTTGTTCACGTTTTTAGCAAGGAAATGAATTCTATGACGAACGCGTTCTCATAGAATTCACCCGACTCCAGCTGAGAACGAACACTTTATCCTGTAGTCAGTAACGTTTCCATGGTAACGCTTCACACCTCTGTCACTTGTGCTCGTTCTGAACAAATCTGTTGCGTCTTGTGTATCAAAGGGGCAAAGTGTAAAAAGTTCAGCGGGAGTGCGAGGAATTGAATAAACACGTAAGAAAAGTTACAAATGCTAGCTCCGCCCCAAACCCCGCCCCCTAACCTCAAACACAGACTCTAAATGACGGTTATATAACGTGATATATGGGTTTTAATGTCCCAGAATTTGAAATTAGAGATATATATATATCTTTATTTATCATTGTATAAAATGAAATCACGTCTTTCACGTGTGCGAAGGTTAATGAGGAACTGAAGGATGTTTCGCTCAGACGGACGAACGCTAGACGAATACATGTAGAGCTCTACACAGGACTCGGTCTGGGTGGGAATCCGACTGGTTCTGTAAATCATTCCCAGCGGCGAGGGTTAATGTTTCTGACGTGCGGGAAGACAGATGTTCAATAAACAGCGATGCGTTTATCACAGACGCTCGCAGATCCGTGCACGCAGACGTGTTGTTTTTATTCGCTCGATATTTCCTCCTCCTCCCCGATTCCTCACGGCACTCGGTAAAGAACTGGCGATGGTTCCCTCGGACCTTCCCCTCTCTCGCTCGCCCTCTCGCCCTCTCGCCCTCGATCTCGCTCACATTAATAACGATCGAGACCGGGCAGAACTCCACACCTTGTGTTGTTTTTCAGAGACCCCCCGCACGTCTCGCCCGGCAGAGCCACGTCACTCACGCCAGCTGAGAACTGCTGCCGGTTTTTTCTCCGCGTCCACGATGGATGCGTTACAGCGTGATTATCCGCTTTAGTCTTAATTACTGTTTTGCCGGCGCGTGGGTTGTTGCTTTCTGACAGACTTCTGTGTGCGTGTGAAGGAAGACACGCTGCTGCTGGGCTTTGTTTCCAGAAAGAGGCTCGGCAGTCAGCAGCGTCTCCTCTCTTCTCTTCTCCACTCTTCTCCTCTCCTCTCTTCTCTTCTCCACTCTTCTCTTCTCCTCTCTTCTCCTCTCCTCTCTTCTCTTCTCCACTCTTCTCTTCTCCTCTCTTCTCCTCTCCTCTCTTCTCCTCTCCTCTCTTCTCCTCTCTTCTCTTCTCTTCTCCTCTCTTCTCCTCTCCTCTCCTCTCTTCTCTTCTCCTCTCCTCTCTTCTCCTCTCCTCTCTTCTCCTCTCTTCTCTTCTCTTCTCCTCTCTTCTCCTCTCCTCTCTTCTCCTCTCCTCTCTTCTCCTCTCTTCTCTTCTCTTCTCCTCTCTTCTCCTCTCCTCTCCTCTCTTCTCTTCTCTTCTCCTCTCTTCTCCTCTCCTCTCTTCTCTTCTCCACTCTTCTCTTCTCCTCTCTTCTCCTCTCCTCTCTTCTCCTCTCCTCTCTTCTCCTCTCCTCTCTTCTCCTCTCTTCTCTTCTCTTCTCCTCTCTTCTCCTCTCCTCTCCTCTCTTCTCTTCTCTTCTCCTCTCTTCTCCTCTCCTCTCTTCTCTTCTCCACTCTTCTCTTCTCCTCTCTTCTCCTCTCCTCTCTTCTCCTCTCCTCTCTTCTCCTCTCCTCTTCTCCTCTCCTCTCTTCTCTTCTCCTCTCTTCTCCTCTCCTCTCCTCTCTTCTCTTCTCTTCTCTTCTCCTCTCCTCTCTTCTCCACTCTTCTCTTCTCCTCTCCTCTCTTCTCTTCTCCTCTCTTCTCTTCTCCTCTCTTCTCTTCTCCTCTCTTCTCTTCTCCTCTCCTCTCTTCTCTTCTCCTCTCTTCTCTTCTCCTCTCTTCTCTTCTCCTCTCTTCTCCTCTCTTCTCTTCTCCTCTCTTCTCTTCTCCTCTCTTCTCTTCTCTTCTCTTCTCCTCTCTTCTCCTCTCTTCTCCTCTCCTCTCTTCTCTTCTCCTCTCTTCTCTTCTCTTCTCCTCTCTTCTCCTCTCCTCTCTTCTCCTCTCCTCTCCTCTCTTCTCTTCTCTTCTCCTCTCTTCTCTTCTCCTCTCTTCTCTTCTCCTCTCTTCTCCTCTCCTCTCCTCTCTTCTCTTCTCCTCTCTTCTCTTCTCCTCTCCTCTCTTCTCTTCTCCTCTCCTCTCCTCTCTTCTCTTCTCTTCTCCTCTCTTCTCCTCTCCTCTCCTCTCTTCTCTTCTCCTCTCTTCTCCTCTCCTCTCCTCTCTTCTCTTCTCCTCTCTTCTCCTCTCCTCTCTTCTCTTCTCCTCTCCTCTCTTCTCTTCTCCTCTCTTCTCCTCTCCTCTCTTCTCTTCTCCTCTCTTCTCTTCTCCTCTCCTCTCTTCTCCTCTCTTCTCCTCTCCTCTCTTCTCTTCTCCTCTCCTCTCCTCTCTTCTCTTCTCTTCTCCTCTCTTCTCTTCTCCTCTCTTCTCTTCTCCTCTCTTCTCCTCTCCTCTCCTCTCTTCTCTTCTCCTCTCTTCTCTTCTCCTCTCCTCTCTTCTCTTCTCCTCTCCTCTCCTCTCTTCTCTTCTCTTCTCCTCTCTTCTCTTCTCCTCTCTTCTCTTCTCCTCTCTTCTCCTCTCTTCTCTTCTCCTCTCCTCTCCTCTCCTCTCCTCTCTTCTCCTCTCCTCTCTTCTCTTCTCCTCTCTTCTCCTCTCCTCTCTTCTCCTCTCTTCTCCTCTCCTCTCTTCTCTTCTCCTCTCTTCTCCTCTCCTCTCTTCTCCTCTCTTCTCCTCTCCTCTCCTCTCTTCTCTTCTCCTCTCCTCTCTTCTCCTCTCTTCTCCTCTCTTCTCCTCTCCTCTCCTCTCTTCTCCTCTCCTCTCCTCTCCTCTCTTCTCCTCTCCTCTCTTCTCTTCTCCTCTCTTCTCCTCTCCTCTCTTCTCCTCTCTTCTCTTCTCCTCTCCTCTCTTCTCCTCTCTTCTCCTCTCTTCTCCTCTCTTCTCCTCTCCTCTCCTCTCTTCTCCTCTCCTCTCCTCTCCTCTCTTCTCCTCTCCTCTCTTCTCTTCTCCTCTCTTCTCCTCTCCTCTCTTCTCCTCTCTTCTCCTCTCCTCTCTTCTCTTCTCCTCTCCTCTCTTCTCTTCTCCTCTCTTCTCCTCTCCTCTCTTCTCTTCTCCTCTCTTCTCTTCTCCTCTCCTCTCTTCTCCTCTCTTCTCCTCTCCTCTCTTCTCTTCTCCTCTCCTCTCCTCTCTTCTCTTCTCTTCTCCTCTCTTCTCTTCTCCTCTCTTCTCTTCTCCTCTCTTCTCCTCTCCTCTCCTCTCTTCTCTTCTCCTCTCTTCTCTTCTCCTCTCCTCTCTTCTCTTCTCCTCTCCTCTCCTCTCTTCTCTTCTCTTCTCCTCTCTT